>NC_142951.1:31499882-31552382 GCF_046866305.1 Octopus bimaculoides | reverse complement strand
ATATAATGTCCACATCTCATCTGATATCCTGCTTATATAACAGCATTTAAGATAACTCACAATTGCTTGTTTATGAGACACTTGGGATATGTATGTAAGTGGTGCGTGTGTGAATGTACAGTATATAGATACATGAATATGTCTAGTCATTGTGCGTGTGTGTGAATATGTATGTCTGTTAATGTGTGTGTGTGCATGTGTGCATATATATATGTGTGTGTGTTTGTATGCTTTTGTCTATGTCAGCATGTGTGTGAATATATGTGTATCTGTGAATATGTGTTTTTAATGGTGTGTGTGTGTGTGTGTGTGTGTGTGTGTGTGTGTGTGTGTGTGTGTGAATATATGCATGTGTCTATGTGTAATGTCTATGTTTGTATGAAAACTCATTTTTCATTGTGATAGGACTGAAAAATTGTAAAAATTCAATTCACAGTCATGAAGCTCCATGTTTGATGCATTGGCAGCATGTTGGATAACAGGCACGTGCCACCAGTAATTACTCAGGGTAGGCAGTTGGTGACTTTTACGTAGTAAAACACACCCCAAAAAATAAGTGAAACACAGGCGCGCAACTGAGTTGAAGGCAGATTTACTTCTGCCTTTATAATACGTAAAGAAAACGTTGTTGTAGGAATGTACGCAGCACATGTACTACAGCAGTACTATGCGTAGCTTTAATACTGAAATTGAAAGGCAGGGGTGAATTATGCCTACCTAATCTACAAAAAAACGAAATATTTTGCATTTTATGCATAGTAATCAGAGTAACCTTTGTAGTTTTTTTTATTGAATTTATGTGGATATTTTGCCATAAAAGGAAAACCTTACTATCAATCTATTTTATTCAGGGTAGGCACTGCCTACCTTGCCTACTCGGGCGGCACCTTCCTGTTGGATAAGTATCTTCTAAATACAGTCTTAGGCTGACCCAAGATTTTTCGAGTGGAATTGGTTAGACGAGATTTATGTAGAAAGTCACTGGTATGGACAGGACCTGCAATTCGAAAGACCAGCTTTGTGACATGACAAACTGTTTCTGCCTGAGGATTATGTTAATGTTGAAGTGTTTATGGGATACTTGGCTGCTTACACTAAAATACAGAGAAAGAAACTGCATGGAAGCCCATCTCGTCTATCCAATTCCACTCAAAAAATCTTGGATCAGCCCAAGACTGTATTTAGAAGATAGGGAGGTGCCACCTAGGTAGGCAAGGTAGGTAGTGCCTACCCTGAATAAAATAGAATGATAGTAATGTTTTCCTTTTATGGCAAAATATGCACAGAAATTTAATAAAAAACTACGAAGTTTACTCTCATTACTATGCATAGAATGCAAAATATTTTATTTTTTTGTAGATTAAATAGGCATAATTCGCCCCTGCTTTTCAATCTCAGTATTCAGACACACACTTATAGACATATACATATATGTGTGTGTGTGTATTTATATACATACACACATACACATGATGGCCTTCTTTCAGTTTCCATCTACCAAATCCACTGACAAGGCTTTGATTGGCCTGAGGCTAGAATAAAAGACACTTACTCATGGTGCCATGCAGTGGGACCGAACCTGGAACCATGTGGTTGGGAAGCACCTATATATTCACACATACATGCATATGACAGGCTTCCATTAGTCAAATTCATTCACAAAGCATTTGGCCCAGAGCTTGCCCAAGGTGTCACACAGTGGGACTGAACCCAGACCCATGTGGTTTACAAAGCAAGCTTTTTAACCACTCAGCCTGCACCTGTAGTTTGACATCTTTTTATAAAACATGAATGGTGAGATCTGGTCCAAATGCCTTGAGGTTTAGTGTAAAGTTAATGGATTATCTGTTAGTTTTTTTGTGTGGATTATTGATTATTCCAGTTGTTCAATCAACTGCACTTTTATTTATTTTTTTTTTCATCTTTTATTATCTTTTAGTCAGGATCAATCAGGATGGAAGGCATTGCTAGTACCCTTTATGGGACCTCTGAGATTAATTGTGGGGAGTGAGAAAGAGGGGGAAAGAAGCTCAAAGTAGAGACACCGCCTGAATGTACCCAAGGTGCCAAGTGATGATGTTAAACCAAGTAGGCCATAGCGGGATTTGAACTTGCAACACAAAAAAACCATAAGAATATGGTGAGGCATCAGGCTTGATACTGTCACATTTCCATCAATCCACTACTCCGGATTGAGGCTTTTTATTGATTTTATTGACTTCAATACAATGGAAGGCATTTGGCTTATTAGTTAGGGCAGCGTTTCTCAACTGAGGTTCCCTGGAAGCCTAGGGTTCCGCAAAAAGTTCCTAGGGGTTCTGCGAGAAAGAGTGAGATAAGCTAATGCTAATTTCATTTTCATAATATTACTACACATGCATAACATATTATTGGTTATTGTAATATTGTAATATAGACACCATCCTAGCTAATCTGTTATGTTATCAAAATATATAACAACCATATATATTTACCATATATATTTACCATATATATTTACCAAATTGCCTTCAAATCACATCCAAACACCTTAGAAAAAGACACATTTGATAATAACATGATCTTGTTTACAGTTCCCTGCCCATAGGAAAATGAATATTGCAGCAAATTTGCCTTTCAACGATGTATTTACATTTATTATGATACATAGATGTCTTTCAGAATTAATATGGCTTTAAACTGTTTTAACTTATCCATGACCAGGAAGAATTAGATCAATGCAAACTCTGTTTTGTTTTCTTGGGGTGGCAGAATTGTTAGATCAGCATAAAAAATACTTTGTTCCAGATCCTTTTTCTGGTTCTTTACATTTTAAGTTCAAATCATACTGAGGTCACCTTTTCCTTTCCTCTTAGGTGGATCAAGTAAAATAGTGGCCAGGCTCTGGGCTCACTGGTATCAATTTATTAACCTTCGATGTAACTGAATAACCAATCCCAACCAGTCGAGACTCAGTGTACAGGTTTTGTTTGCTGAATACAAAATCTGGCTTGCAAGACCTCTGTTTGGGTGATTTTCCTGAGTTCTCATCTCACCCTTGGGTGCCAGTCTGTTGCAAGGTTACCCATTTACAGCTGAGAGGACTGGAGCAATGTGAAATGAAGTGTTTTAATCAAGAAGGCACATGGCATAGTGGTTAGGGTATTTGGATTATTATGATTGTAAGATTGTGAGTTCAATTTTTGGTGGCATGTTGTGTCCATGAGCAGAACACTTTCTCATGTTGCTCCGGTCCACTCAGCTGGCAAAATGAGTCATACCTGTATGTGTGTCATGCTGAATCTCCCTGAGAACTATGTTAAGGGTACACGTGTCTGTGGAGTGCTCAGCCACCTGCACATTAATTTCACAAGCTGCCTGTTCCATTGATCAGATCAACTGGAACCCTCATCATTGTAACTGACTGAGTGCCAGCTGCAGGTTGCCTTTTGGTAAGGCTCAGGGACACATCAAAGCAGAGCAGCGTGGTGGATTGTGAAGAGGCAGTAGAAGACTTCAACTGAGCTCATGGCGTTTCTTCCATTGGTGCTGAGCAGAGGAATCCCAGAAGATCAATGGTCAGGATCACCAGACTCTATCAAGAGAGTAACTGCAGTGCATCCACAGGGGTGGCATCCATGGTTGTGTAATCAGCTAATGAAAGCTTCATTATGACTCAAGCTTCCAATTCAAATATAAATAATAGAGTTGGGTGGCAACAGAGAGTCACAGGAATTGGTGGAAGCAGTGTGTCTGGTTGATGATAATTATTCTTGTAAGAATGAGACACGGTTAGAATTTGTTGATCCATTCACTTAGAAAGTGGGAAAACGTTTAAATGCTTAAAATAAATTACACAAATACAATCCATGAGGAGCTTCAGCATAGTTTCTGCCAGCCCAGTTTTACCCACATGGCTTGGGTTGACCTAAGGCTTATGGTAAAAGACACTCACCCAAAATGTCACACACTAGGAATGAATCTGGGGTCTTGTGATTGGAAAATGTGAATTTACCTACTACTACTACTACTACTTTCTGGTTAGATTCTCAGAGCATGACCAACTGAGACTATGGATATCATCTATCTATCATGTTCTTCGTCTGTTCCTAGGTCCCCTGCCAGATGGTTAATGCTGAAGAATATATATCGTCGTCGTCGTCGTCGTTTAGCGTCCGCTTATATATATATCTGTCTTTGCCTCTCACTGTTTCCACCTGTCCCTTTACCCATCTCCTTTACTCCTTCTGTGTCCCCTATCTCACTGTCACCCTGTCCTCTCTGTCAAACTGTCACCTCTCAAGGACTTAACTCTTCATCCCATTTTTGTCCCTTCACATTTTATCTGTGTGCCACTTTCTGCTATGACCCCTGGCCAACCAAAGCCTTGTGAGCGAATTTGATAGACAAAATCTGTGTGGGAGCCCATTTTAACTATATATATATAAATATGTGTGTGTGTGTGTGCTTGTGTGTTTGTGTTTGTCTCCGATCACTGCTTGACAAGCAGTGTTGGTTTGTTTTCAACCTTATAACTTGGTATTTTGGCAAAAGATAGAACAACTACCAATAGAATAATCACCTGACTTAAAATAATTACTGGGGGTCGATTTATTCCACTAAACCATTCAAGGTGGTGCTCCAGCATGGCTACATTCCACCGATTAACACAAGTAAAAAACAGAAGATAAAGGATATATCTTGAGCTAAATCAATGTGCCCTTCCTCTTCATTTAAGATAGTAGAGTGTAATTTGAGGGGATTTGGCTGCTATTTCTAACAATATAGCTTCCTCAAAGGACAATACTGGTGGTAGTAGTAGTAGTAGTAGTAGTGGTGGTGGTAGTAGGCCTTAGCTGTTGCCTTTACTCAAGGTTGATTGATACGATGACGACTCTCTTAGCCTTATAGTTTGTCTTAGGCTTAAGCTGTTTGTTTTATTGATGACGGCAGCGACACTGATGATAAAGATGATTGTATTTATTATAATGATGATGATGATGATGATGATCTTCACCGTATGCTTGTCCATCTTGCTCCCCCCCACCTCACCTCCCGTGCTATGCTGTGACACAACCTCTTACACATTTTCACGTTTGATTCTATGAAGAAATAAAGGATTGGTGTTTGTGTACTGGTGGGTGTGTCTGCCAAATGGCTGGAATTTAGCATAAGTGTATGTGTGTATATTTCTATACAAAGACATACATACAGTATATACGCACACATACATACAGTATATATGCACACATACATACAGCATATATATATATATATATATATATATATACACTCATACACACGTGTGTGTGTGTGTGTGTGTGTGTGTGTGTGTGTGTGTGTGTGTGTGTGTGTGTGTGTGTGTGTGTTAGATAACACTAAAATAGTCTATAGCTTTTTTAAAAAATTTCTTTGCTCGTTTCTCCACCCATCTTTCTCAATCTCTGTCGTCATCTTCTCTCTCTCTCTTTCATCCTTGCTGTTCTTCTCTCTTTCTCTCTCTCTCAAGGTCTTGCTTCTCTCTCTTTCTCTCTCTCTCAAGGTCTTGCTTCTCTCTCTTTCTCTCACACCCTTTCTACTCTTCTTTCTCACTCCTCTATGCTTCTTTCTCTTTCTCAATCTCTACATTTTTCTCTCCTTCTCAACCTCTCTGCACCTCTCTCTCTTTCTCTCTCACTCCTCTCTGCTTCTCTCTATCTCTCACCCATCCCTGCTTCTCTCTATCTCTCACCCATCCCTGCTCCTCTCTCTCTCTCTCATTCACCCACCCCTGCTCCTCTCTCTCACCAGTCTCTCCTCCTACTCTCTCCCTCTCTCTGTCTTTTGTCCAGCTGATTTTCTATCAGCCTGTCTGTCAACCTGTGTCACTCCTTCAATCAGTCAGACTGACTAAACGGTCATGTGATATTGATCTGTCAGGCCACTCACATCCTGGAGGGGAGGGTTGAGGCAGTGATACATATACAGAAAATATGATATAGACACTATATATATATATATATATATATATATATATATACTTATACACACACACATGTATGTATATATATATATATGTATGTATGTATAATTGTCCAAAAATTCCATGAGTCAGAAAAGAACAGGTAGGCATATATTAGGTAATAGATTAAATATTTTATTATTAAGGTGGTCAGCAGGCAAAATTGTTAGCATGCTGGACAAAATGGTGCAAGGCATTTTGGCTTGTCTTTTACATTCCGAGTTCATATTCCGCCGAGGTGACTTTGCCTTTCATCCTTTTGGGGGTTAATAAAATAAGCACTAGTTGAACACTAGGGTTGATGTAATCAACTTACCCTCTTCCCCTGAAATTGCTAGCTTTGTTGCCAAAATTTGAAACCATTATTATTATTATTATTATTATTGAAGCAGTGAGCTGGCAGAATCGTTACTGAGCTTGAAAAAAAAAAAATACTTAGCTGCCCTTTTTTCTGACTTTACATTCTGAGTTCAAATGCCATCAGGGTTGACTGTGCCTTTCATCCCTTCGGGGTTGATGAATTAAGTATCAGTGAAACACTGGGGTCGATGTAATTGACTAGTCCCCCCCCCCCCCCCGACACAAAAAAAATTTCAGCCCTTGTGCCTTTAGGAGAAACAATTATTATTATCATTATTAATAATAAGATAACGAGCTGGCAGAATCATTAGCATGCCAGGCAAATCCTACCGTAGTTGACTTTGCCTTTCATTCTTTCAGGTTTGATAACTTGAGTACCAGTGAAACACTGGGGGTCATTGTAATCGACTATCTCCCTTCCCCAAATTTCAGGCATTGGGCCTTTAGTAAAAAGGATTATTATTATTATTATTCTTTTCTACTCTTGGCATAAGGCCTGAAATTTTTGTGCCTATAGTAGAAAAGATTATTATTATTATTATTATTATTAGTAGTAGTAGTATTATTACTAAAGTGAGGGAGGCGAGATGGCTAAATAGTAGTACGCTGGGCAAAGTGTTTAATGACATTTTGTCTGTGTTTACGTTCTGAGTTCAAATTCCACTGAGGTCCACTTAGCCTTTCATCCTTTCGGGGTTGATAGAATAAGTACCAGTTGAACAATGGAAGTCAATGTAATCAACTTTCCCCCCATCCACTGAAATTGCTGGCACACACACAATGGGCTTCTTTTAGTTTCTGTCTACCAAATCCACCCACAAAGTGTTGGTTGGCCCAAGGCTATAGTATCCAAGGTGTCACATTGTGGGACTGAACCTGGAACCATGTGTTTGGGAAGCAAACTTCTTACCACACAACCATGCCTGCGCCTATGTATGTTCAAATTCCAGTGAGGTCATCTTTGCCCTTCACCCTTTCAGGGTCAGTAAAGCAAAGTACCAGTCAAGTGCTGGGACTGATGTAATCCACTATTCCCCCTCCCCTCAAAACTTCTGGCCTTGTGCCAAAATTAGAAAGCACTATTACTAACTCAAGAAGTAACTGGATCTTCTTCATCTAGCAACACCAACGCCTGTTTTGGCCCTGTTTTTCTATAATATATTATTGGATGAAAGATGAGTCACTGCTATCTCTAGAGGCCAAGTGTCCATCATTGACAAGGACAAACAAGGTCAAAATCACATGATTGTGGTATAAATACTGCCTCTGTCACTAATAAATATTTTTTAACAAATTCACTGGCTAATTGTGACACCAGCTCCTGTTCTGGCACTGTTTTCCTATATATCGCTGGCAAAGAGATGAGTTGCTCCTAACTCTTGTGGTCGAGTGCCTGTCATTGACAAGACCAAACAAGGTCGAAATCACATAATTTGGTGGTCTTGGTGCTGGAGGTGATGGAGATCTGTCTTCCTGCTTGCGATATAAACAAGAGTGCATTTTGCACCAAAAGCCAGTATGAGAGGTTCTCTCATGCTATCTCCTGCAGTATAGTTTGTTCTAACACAACCTCCACGTTTAAGTGGGGATAAAGATTATCTCTCGGTATTAATACTGCCTCTGCAACTAATAGATATTTTTTAATTGATATAAACATATACGTTCCACTTTGTCCATTGAACTCTTTTTCAGCACTTGGTATCACCACACTAAATGTGTGTGTGTGTGTGTGTGTGTGTGTGTGTGTGTGTGTGTGTGTGCGTGTGCATGTGTGTGTGTGCGTGTGTGTATGGTGTGTGTGTGCGTGTGTGTATGGTGTGTGTGTGTGTGTGTGTATGGTGTGTGTGTGTGTGTGCGCGCATTGCATAACAAGTTTCATAAAATCAGTGGCATTTTGAGCTTGGCCTTCTGGGTAAAGAGATGTAGTGTCTATGATTTTGTGTGTGTGTGTGTGTGTGTGTGTTGATGTATGATTATGTGTTTGTGTAGGCGGGGGCAGGAGAAAGGGAGTGAGAGAGAGAACCAGAAGAGCAGGAATGTAAAGTGGGCAGCTAATAAGAGTACCTTGGCATAAATTGGTGGAGACCTGATGGACAAAAAGTCACTAGAATGTAAAATATTACCTGCAATATGTGAGGACTTTGAAGTTGGTCAAGGCTGTGAAATGCAATCTGTGTGTGTGTGTGTGTGTGTGTGTGGTATGTGTACTGAACTCTAGATATGTGAGTTGGCTATTTGTAGAGGGAGAGAGGTAGAGCAACAACGAGAGAGAGAGAGAGAGTGAGTGAATGCATTGCCAGTGTTGTTTAACCCTGTGTCAACTCTGATCCTGTTGGCCTTGGATCAAATCAGTAATGAAGCAATGACCATCTTGCCTATCTTATCCTCTATCTTTTACCTTTTACTTGTTCCAGTTATTGGACTGTGGCCATGCTGGAGCACTGCCTAGAAATGTTTTAGTCGAACAAATCAACCCCAGTACTTATATTTGTTTATTTTTTTTTTCACAGTATTTTTTTACTTATTTTATTAATCCCTTTTTACTAAACCATTAAGTTACAAGGACATAAACCAACCAGCACCAATTTCAAGCTTTAACGGGGGACAAATACAAACAGAAAAGCACACACATGTATACACACACACACACATACAATGGATTCCCACACAGTGTCCGTCTTCCAAATTCACCCAGAAGGTATTGATCAGCATTTAGCTAAGGTGCCACACAGTGGGACTGAACCTGAAACCACATAGCTGCTAATAAACTTCAATACATCTCAATGCTTCTAAAGCAAACTTTATTTGTTGACTTTCAACCTAAGTTGAATTTAATGTATCTAAAGTTGTGTAATTTTAGCCAATAGGAAGCCTCTGTTGCTGATGTATTGGAAGTTACATCTGCCTATTATCATGGTGACCGCATCTTATTGTTCTTTAGTAAGCAACAGTAGTTGTAACTTCTGATATGTCAGCAATGGAAGTTTCCAATTAGCTAAAATTACATAATTTTAAATGCTTGTACTTTATTATTAATTTCTAGAAAGCAAAAAAAAAAAAGGAAGGAAAAGACATGTGGTTTTCACCATCAACATATAAAAACTACAGCAGAGTAAGAAAATTTGAAAAGAATCTGGTGAAAATTTGAAATACATCAAGTGGTTCGAAGCATTTTGAAAAGATCCACTTGAAACCTCCGATCATGTTAGATTCTTCGCTGTTGGACGGTTTGACGGAGGGTGGGTTTAGATGTCAAGAAGTTTAGAATGTTTTGTTGACATTTAGTGGGGAGAGCAAGGAAGAGTTTAATAAGAGAGAATGAGGGAGAGGTGGAAAGGGAGAGAGAGAGAGAGAAAGAGAAACAATTTTGTGGATGCTATTGTAGCATAGTGTAAATGGTATTTGCTCTCTTTCTCTGTCTCTCTCTCTCTTTCTCTCTCTGTTTCTATCTGCCTTTTTTCTCCTCTCTCTCGTCTCTCTCCATCTCTGCCTTTGGTCCCAAGGTCCTTTCAAGGACCATTTCTTAGTTGCCACACACACACACACACTTATGTACACAAACAAAATTTATGAATAAAATTTATGCACATATACTTGCATATAGACAAGCATGCACATTTTCATGTGCGTGTATGTATGTATATATATACATATATAAAGGTAAAGGTTACATTCTCGAGTCATGCCGACTCATAAAGGCTGGCTTCCCGTTTCCATTGTGTATAAATTCCTCACTTGGACGGGATGTTGGTCCATCGCAGGATTACTCAATTTTGCCGGCTGAGTGGACTGGAGCAATGCCGGGCAAAATGCTGAGTAGTATTTCGTTTGTTGCTACATTCAGAGTTCAAATTCTGCCAAGGTCGACTTTGCCTTTCATCCTTTCAGGGGTCGATAAATTATCAGTTGAGTACTGGGATTGATGTGATTGACTGTCCCCCTCCCCAAAAAATCCAGGCCTTGTGCCTATAGTAGAAATTGTGCCTAATTGTGGAGGGTACCTGTGGAAGGGGTAGACTCTGGAAGACATGGGATGAAGTGGTGAGAAAGGATCTTCGGATGCAGGGCCTCACTGAGGAAATGACAAGGGACCGGGAGATGTGGCGATTTGCTGTACTTGAGAAGATGCATCAAGCTAAGTAAAATCGCTATCTTCCACATGTACAGGCTTGTCCTTTTAGGTTCTGGTGCCATTTAAAAAGCACCCAAAAAGCATCCATACTGGTGCTGCATGAATGCAGCCATGCCGGTGGCATGTAAAAAGTACCCAGTGCACTCTGTTAAGTGGTTGGCATTATGAAGGACATCTAGTCATAGAAGCAATACTACAACAATCAGTTAGAGTCTGGACAGCTAGCCAGCTCCCTGTCAGACCATCCAACCCATGCCAGTATGGAAAGCAGACATTAAATGATGATGAATATATATATATATATATATATATATATATATATATATATATATATATATAGGTACAGGAGTGGCTGTGTGGCAAGTAGCTTGCTTACCAACCACATGGCTCTGGGTTCAGTCTCATTGCATGGCACCTTGGGCAAGTGTCTTCTACTATAGCTTTGGGCTGACCAAAGCCTCGTGAGTGGATTTGGTAGACAAGTGGATTTGGTAGACAGAAACTGAAAGAAGCCCGTCATGTGTGCGTGTGTGTGTGTGTGTTTGTCCCCCACAACATCGCTTGACAACTGATGTTGGTGCGTTTATGTCCCCCGTAACTTAGCGGTTCGGCAAAAAGAAACTGATAGAATAAGTACTAGGCTTACAAAGAATAAGTCCTGGGGTCAATTTGTTCGACTAAATGCGGTGCTCCAGCATGGCCGTAGTCAAATGTGACTGGAACAAATAAAAGAATATATATATATATATATATATATATATATATATGGGAGAATATACAAATAATAACAACAGACGAGGACAGGTGGTGTAAATAACAAAAGTATATATTAGTATGACGCTCGGGAATACGGAAAGTCTTTGACGTTTCGAGCTACGCTCTTCAACAGAAAGAATACGGAGACAAGGAGAAAAACACGGAGAAAAAAAAAAAATATATATATATATATATACACATCAAATATTTGCTTCACCACATACCGAAGTTCAGAAATAGCAGTTAAAAAAGCTGAGACTCCAACAGATAGCATTACTTGTAACTCACAAAGGCAAAAACAAGAAGAAAAAACAATGAAAACTAACCATTCCGAAGATTAATCGTAGACGCGTTTCTGGATTATGAGTGATAAATACTCAATTTCCTTTATCAATACGATATTCCAGTAGTAAATTCGACTATGCTAGCAAACTGTGCATGCATGAACAAGTAACATTCTACATCGACACAAATCTGAAAGCATAACCGAATCTACCTTGGCCAGCCAGTCTACTATCCTTCCCTCAAGAAATTACTGCTATTTCTGAACTTCGGTATGTGGTGAAGCAAATATTTGCTGATCCCTAAATTATGTTTATAAATATATATGAACTTTTAAATAAGTTCTCCACCGATAATGGTGCTTACATACCGAAAGGCTTTGTAAAAATTAT
This sequence comes from Octopus bimaculoides, assembly GCF_046866305.1. NCBI lineage: Eukaryota > Metazoa > Mollusca > Cephalopoda > Octopoda > Octopodidae > Octopus > Octopus bimaculoides. The sequence continues at coordinate 31,540,480 of NC_142951.1, read as the reverse complement.
TAATTGTTGATTTATTAATAAATTAATAAATTGATAATCCTTTACCCTTTTAATTTGTAATATATATATATATATATATATATATATATATATATATATATATAGATGTGTGTCATTGTTTGTCCCCTAGCACCACTTGGCAACCAGTGTTGGTTTATCTAAAAAACCCTAACTTAGCAGCTTAGCAAAAGAGTTCGAAAAGAAGTACCAAGCTTTGAAAAAATAAGTACAGGGGTCAATTTTTTCGACTTAAAACTCCTCCAGGTGATGCCCCAGTATGGCCACTGTCCCAGTGACTGAAACACATAAATGAGTAAATGACTATATATAATATTTGCATATTTTTCTCCCCGAAACATCAAAGTAATGAATGTCAGACCTAAATAGGGACTAAAAAAATAATTAGTAGGAGCAGGAGGGACCTGTGAATAGTGTTTAGTGCATGAGGAAAAGGGGGAGGGATAATTAGTGGATGGTAGGGAGGGGTGGAATCCAGCATTTAGGGAGGGAGGAAGGGAGGGGTAATAATTGGGTGGGAGGTGGAATAGAAGGTTTATTTGAAGGAGGAGAAAAATACATATGTTGAACAAAAACAAAAAAGATCTAACAAAAAAAAAATATGTTAATTACAAAGCTACAAACCACCCCCACCCCACCACCACCAGTTCTATACTCATACATCCAACACCACTACCACCACCACCAACCCTATCCTCACTACCATAAATACAGCTGCCACTCCTATGTGCACCACCACTACTACCACCACCACTGCTAATGACACCACCGCCGCCCTCCCCAGCAATGTAATCACTGCCATCGCCCCACCCCCTAGCTTTTTACTAACAAATGTTGCCATGGAGACCAAACATAAGGCTGAAAATATTGATAGCACAGATAATATTGATTTCTATTGACTGAAACACAATGGAAGCAAGAGTTAAATGCGGTACCCATCAACTAGGTTTTGGTGGGGTTCTTGTTAAAGATATCCCCCCCCACCCACCTTCACTTCATTCCTCTGATGCCCTTAGGAAAGGCATGAAGGTCACAACATCTCCTTTGTTCTTTTCACCTAAGTTGCTACACACAGATACAAGCTTAAGAGAGAACCTGTACGTGGTGGCTTGATCTGCTAGAAATAGCAGCCAAATTTCCCTCAAAGTAAATCCTACCCAAATCATTATTTTAAAAATTAATTGAAACAAAAGCAGTGTATTTCAACAGAAATACGGTAACAAAAGAGTTAAAAATAACTTTCATTTCTAGCTAATTAAGCTTGCAATTAACAGTTAATTGAGATGTTTAGTAAAGTTTCCATTTTCAACTGCCCAGTTTTGTTTTAATATATTGTTTAACTAATGAAACCCGGCAGCTCGTTTTTAAGGGTGAAATATTAATTGTCATATGATTCTAAGCCTGTTGGCTTCGGTTCACCCCCTACCCATCCAGGGGCACCTGACTCTTGATGGAGTTGTCAGGAATGCGTTCGTGAAATACGGTACAGGTTGAGCATGTTAAATTGGCAGAGCCTACAGATTCTATAAGGGAGGAAGAAGAAGAACAGCATGAAGAAGTACAACAACAAAGGAAGAGGAGAAAGAAGAGGAGAAGGAAGAGGAGAAGGAAGAAGAAGAGGAGGAAGAGGAGAAAGAAGAGGGGGCAGCAGCAGCAGCCAATTGTGGACTAGTATTTTACTGATCCACAAAGCAGCACTGCTTCCACATTCAGGACTATGAAATTCAGTCCCCAATGAACCTGCGCCAGTCTCTGGCCCACAGCCTAGCTGTCTCCTCTCTCTTTTTTATTTTCTTTTATCACTATTATAACAGCCTCGCTTCCTCCGCATTGGCTGGTCTCATACCTCCAACAGCAAGGGATCCCTGAATTACTCATCTTCCCATCTCTTATCACTCTTGAAGTATACAATCTCTTCAGCTCTACACTAACAATTAGTCCCACTCTCTGTTCTGTGTGTGGGGACCAGCATGTCCAACATCAGGACCAAATTCATGCAAGCATGAAAGCGTGCTGGCAAAATGCTGCTCGTCTAAATGGAAACCTTACCTGCCATTGTGGTTTTATGGCACGAGGCAAAGCAGGCTTTGATGTCCACTCGAGAAAACACAGAGTAAATCATCATCATCGTTTAACATCCGCTTTCCATGCTAGCATGGGTTGGACGATTTGACTGAGGACTGGTGAAACTAGATGACTACACCAGGCTCCAATCTGATTTGGCAGAGTTTCTACAGCTGGATTCCCTTCCTAACGCCAACCACTCAGAGTGTAGTGGGTGCTTTTACGTGTCACCCGCACGAAGGCCAGTCAGGCGGTACTGGCAACGGCCACGCTCGAAATGGTGTATTTTATGTGCCACCCGCACAAGAGCCAGTCCAGGGGCATCCACAATAAATGATCCACAATAAACATTTATAATAAACATGTTACCTCATATACAATGAACCCCCTCATGTTTCACAAGACCTTGACAGTTGCGTTTCGGGCATACCTAGACATGGTCCTGTTTTGAATAGGATCACAATAAAACCTCAACATAACCTAGCTCCAGGCTGGTTTTGCTATATTAATTACTAAAATGTCATCATCAGCCCACACTCTGTTGAAGATACAGCTGAAAGAGGTCTTTGTTCTTTACAGCATCATTCACATCCTCTTGTTAACCTTGCTCTGGGCCTCAACTAACCGTATTGATTACAAAACATTACCCCCATATTATAATACGATCATGTAGTACAACAAAACCTTGATATTCCTACAGAAATTCTGTGTTTAAAGAAATATGGATTAAATTTGCTCCAGGCTACACTTTGTGATATTAATAATTAATACAGTTGTATAATATATTGATGTGTGTGTGTGTGTGTGTAAGTTGATCCCCAGTAGCCATCTTGCAACAAAACCCCATAAACTACAAACCCTTAGATAAATATTACCTTAGCCAAAAGCTTGGAATCCTAATGAAGGATGGTCATGCAATATCAATGTGGGGTAAAATTGACAGCTCGCCACCATAATAATAATAATAATAATAATAATAATAATAATAATAATAATAATAATAATAATAATAATAATAATAATAATAATAATAATAATAATAATAATAATAATAATAATAATAATAATAATAATAATAATAATAATAATAATAATAATAATAATAATAATAATAATAATAATAATAATAATAATAATAATAATAATAATAATAATAATAATAATAATAATAATAATAATAATAATAATAATAATAATAATAATAATAATAATAATAATAATAATAATAATAATAATAATAATAATAATAATAATAATAATAATAACAATAACAATAATAATAATAACAACAATAATAATAATAACAACAATAATAATAATAACAACAATAATAACAATAATAATAACAATAGCAATAACAATAATAATAATAATAATAATAATAATAATAATCCTTTCTACTATAGGCACAAGGCCTGATATTTTGGGGAGGGTGCTAGTTGATTACATCAACCCCATTGTGTAAGTGATACTTATTTCATCGACCCTGAAAGAATGAAAGGCAAACTGACCTTGGCAGAATTTGAACCTGAAATGTAATGTGTGTTCCTGAGTATGCACAGGTGTGGCTATGTGATGAGAAGCTTACTTTCCAACCACATGGTTCCAGGTTCAGCTCCACTGTGTGACACCCAAGGCCTTCTGAGTGGATTTGGGAGATGGAAACTGAAAGAAGCCCATTCTATATATGCATATGTGTGTGACTTTGTGTATGTGTTTGTCCTCCCCCCCCACATGATAACCAGTGTTGGTTTGTTTATGTCCTTGTAACTTAGTGGTTAGGCAAAAGAGATTGATGAAATAAGTACCAGGCTTTAAAAAAAAATAAGTTGTAGTGACGATTTGTTTGACTAAACTCTTCAAGGTGGTGCTCCAGCATGGCCGCAGCCCAGTGACTGAAACAAATAACTGATAAAAGATGTGTGTGTGTGTGTGTGTGTGTGTTTGTTTCTTTGTATTCCTCTCTTTGCTTGTCAACTGGTTTGTTTACATCATTGTAACTTAGCAGTTTGACAAAAGAGAACAATAGAATAAATACCAGATTTAGAAGAAGCACTGAGGTCAGTCTGTCCGACTCACCCGACAAGGTAGCAGCACTCCAGCATGGCCGCAGTCTCCAATGACTGAAACAAGTAAAAGAGTAAAAGAACGGGAAAAGCCTTTACTTGGAGGAGGAAGCGTAGAACCCATGGTGCTTTTTCCAGACCTCTAAGACTGATGAGAGCAAAGGAAGGAGGGAAGGAAAGAGGGAGGGAAGGAAGGAAGGCAGAAAGGACGGAAGGAAGGAATTGTTTTAGAATTAAAGAAACCAGAATGCTTGCAAGAGTGTGGACACTGCTGTAGCTCCACCCATGGGCCAGGTAGCGTTGGTGTTAAACCAGGCGAGATGCTAAGTCCAGCATTCACAAAACCAGGAATGGCAATGACGCCGTCGACATACTTCTCTACAGAGAGTCAACCACAAGGCATTGGATGAGCCGAAGCAAGAGACAGAAGACACTTGTCTGCCTGCTGGTATTAATCTGAAGACATCAAAGAATGTGATACAGTGTTTGCTTGACATACACACTACAAATTTATGTGTCGTCATGTGATTACTCCAGATGTTATGCTATGAATTATGCATACGACTTAATTAACAATGCCGTTGTTCAAATTACCAGAAAACCCTTAAGATATGAGTTGAGAGCTTGCCGGAAGCATTTTAGTCTACTTGCTTGAAATCAGGATTAAGTAAAAGACAAACAGAGGAAGCGTCTTCCCTATTGGCTTCTTGTTTTTTGTATTTTGCATTCTTTTTCTTGTTTTTTTTTTTGGAAATTCTGGTTGTGGTTTTAGCCCCCAGTCAAACCTAATCTGGCAGAGTAATGATCAAAGACTCAGCAATCTTGAATCAACTCAGTTTAATTGAATTTCCCCCCCCCTCCCCCCCATGGCTTTATAGTAAGAAGCTTGCTTCCCAAGCACATAGTTCTGGGTTCAATCCCACTGTGTGGTACCTTGGGCAAGTGTCTTCTACTACAGCTTCGGGCTGACCAAAGCCTTGTGAGTGGATTTGGTAGACGGAAACTGAAAGAAGCCCGTTGTATGTATATATATATATATATATATATATATATATATATATATTTATATATTTATTTATTTATTTATGTGTGTTTGTCCTGCCCACCATTACTTGACAACCGATGTTGGTGTGTTTATGTTCCTATAACTTAGTGGTTCAGCAAAAGAGACCAATAGAATAAGTACTAGGATTATAGAGAATAAGTCTTGGGGTTGATTTCTTTGACTAAAACCCTTTAAGGTGATGCTCCAGCATGGCCACAGACAAATGACTGAAATGTGTAAAAGAATGAAAGAATTAGTATGTCGAAGAGTATCTTCTCCAAATGTGTCAGTAGAATATGATTTGGCAGAGATTTGACTGCTGTTCCTAGCAGGTCTTGCAACAACTATGTCACAGTTCCCTTGATGACTTGATGTAACATAGGAGAATGTTACTTTTATAATCAAAGGCGTTCCAACCATGACCACCTCCTTTTTTTTATATTTTAAAATTTCTCGACAGGGAGCATCTATGATTACAATATCCACGATATCCTGTCTAATATCAACTGTCTTTCTGTCTAATATCAACCTGTCCATTTGTCCATCCGGCCATCCATCTCTGTCTATTTTTCTATTACTCTGTCTGTCTATCTTTCCATCCATCTATCTATCTCCTTATCTCTTACTAACTGTCTCTTTCTCTTTATCTATCATTTGGTTAGCTTTCTAATGCTTTAAGTCACTAAATAATAAATTATGCCATCATATATATATGTATATATATATATGTATGTATGTATGTATGTCAGTATCTACCCGTCTATCTGTTTGCTTGCTTGTTTATATATTTCTTCTGCCCAGCTTAATTAATTTAGCTCCATGCAAATGGATATGATAACATGGCCTTACCTATACTTTAAGGTGCCATCTAGTGTTCAGCTTGGAATTGTACTACGAGTATTCGATTGCTCATTAGTGACAGCACCTGTAATAGGAGGAGTGGAGGGAGGGAGGGAGGGAGAAGTAGAGGAATGGTTTGATTTTTTTTTTTTTTTTCCCCTTCCCAAGTCCAAGAAATCAACCAGTTATGTTTGCATTGTTGAATAAATATTAAATGAATAATATTTGTATTAATCATTAGACGACTGTGAGCTGGCAGGCATGGCGAGTTCAGGAGACCGATGATGACGACGATGATAATTATGATTGTTGTTGTTATTTAATTACTCTCTCTCTCTCTCTCTCTCTCTCCACACACACACACACATGTATGTGTGTATGTATATATTTCTACACATGTATGTGTGTGTATATATATATATATATATATTATGTGTATTCTATATATAGGTGCAAGCATGGTTGTGTAGTAAGAAGCTTGCTTCTCAACCACATGGTTTTGGGTTCAGTCCCACTGTGTAGCACCTTGGGCAAATGTCTTCTACTGTAGCTGCAGGTTAGCCAAAGCCTTGTAAGTGGATTTGCTCCTGGAAACTGAAAGAATCTCATTCCTAAACATATGTGTGTGTGTGTGTGTGTGTGTGTGTGTGTGTGTGTGTGTGTGTGTGTGTGTGTGTGTGTGTGTGTGTGCTTGTCTTGATTTGTTGTAAATGATTGTCACGCAAGGTCGTACTGATATGCTTGTTGGTTGTAGTGACATTATCACACACAGACACATACATGCAATTACATATGCATGCATTTAATTAAACATGTTATTGCGTACACTTACAAACATGCACACATACGTATTCACTTGACTATACACATGCACAGTCACTTGCACACACATACACACACAGTCATTTACGTAGACATACGTATACATAGAAACACAATCATATGCACACAGTCATATACACTGGCAAACACAATGACACGCATGTGCAATCACATGCACAAATGCAATCATACACACACACACACGCACATAATCACATACAGACACATACAAAGATAGTCACATACACACACATGCAAGCACATTCACACACACATGCAGACAGTCATTTACACACACATGCACATAAGGACACAATCACACACATATACAAACACAATCACACACACACACACACACACACACACGATCAAACCCAATATCATGCATGTACATACACAGACATAACATTCAGTTATCCTCTCCCTTCTCCCCCTCCCTCCAGTCACTCTTACTCCCACAGAAATGCAAGGAAATTATCTTGTCTCATGTCACATGAATATAAAAGTGCAGAAATAAAAAAGGAATATGTATGTATGCACAACTGCACACAGTTGCCATATGCATACATACATGCACACACGTGCATCTCTGCGTATGTCATCATTGACACTACTTCAGCAATGGCGATGCTTGTTCATGTCCCACATAACCACAGAGCTCTATATTTTTATTAGTGAGACTAAGAATGTGTAAATTTAACATGACGCAGGATATGTGGCACTTTTGATTACCATGGATATTTTTTCTTTTTTTTTTTTTTGTTTCGAAAATTCTATAACGCTTTATTGATTATGCATTGATTATGACTAAAAGCTCAATAGTAGAAATCAGCTATTAAGTTAGGTATGAGAGACAGTGCAAGAAGACAGTAGAAGCTGAGAACTAATGCAAAGGTTAAATCAGGGTTTCTCAACCATTCATTATCTATGAACCCCCTTTTGATTACTATTTCATTCTTGTGGACCCCCTGCCCCTAGCTATTTGATATTTAAAAACTAGTTTTATGGAAATTTCTTTCGAAATTCCTATTTTGTTTTTCAATATAAGGATTTACTTTCCGTAATGAGATAAAAGACCAAGGCTGTGTATAATATAGAACATTTATAAATAGAATATCTTACAGCTGTTTCCAGGATGTTTATTATATCCCTTCATTGGAGACGGTGTGAGAGGATGATTAAGCAATAGTTAGTTTAGTTAAGAGAGGAAATAGAGAGTGAATGTAGAGATATTGTATTTGTAAATCCAATGTTTAGGCAGAATGGTATACATATAAGATTCCAATACCTTGTGAGTAAGATCCAATTGATTTTAAGATTGGTCGTTGCCTTTGTAAATCCATTATTAAAATTTCAATACCGTATGAGTAAAGTCCAACAGTCCTTTGTTTTTCACGCATTAACTTGTGTAGTTTGAACTATGTAAAATGTTAGAGAAAGAAACCTAGCTATTTCTTGCAATACATAACAACGTAAGCTGGGGTTCTCAACCATTTTTTTTTCTATCTATGAACCCCTTTGATTACTATTTTAATCTGGTGGACCCACATAGCCATTTGATATCTAAAAACTAGTTTTATAGAAATTTCTTTTAAAATTCCTATTTTGTTTATCACACATTAACTCATGTAGGTTGATCTAAGTAAAGTGTTGGAAAGAAACTTAGCCGTTTCATGCAATACATACGAATACATACATCTAAAGCAAAATTTTTTCAGGGTCCCTTAAAATATCATTGTGGGTCCCCAATTTACTATTTTGTTGTGTGAACCTCCAAAATCATATATGGACCCCCCCCCCCCCAGGGGACATATGGATCCCAGTTGAGAAGCACTGACTTAAATGAATGCTTTGTACACACACACACACACACAAACATTTTTATATAAATATCTCTTTCTTTATCTCTTTCTGTATATAAACATATGCATACATATTTATAAAAACGCCTTTGCATGTGCATACATATACATATGTGTGTATGCGAATGTGTGCATGTGCTTGTATGTTTGTTTACATTTTTTAGATTGATGAAATCAGTAAGATGTATTATCATTCACATAACATTTATATATAGGCTATGTTATATGAATGATAATATTTTTGTAAACAAAAGTGTTTAATATTTAACTTCATATATATATTTATATACTGTGTGTGTGTGGAGGCACATGATTCAGTGGTTAGAGTGTCGGGCTCACAATCACGAGGTAGTGAGTTCGATTCCCAAACCGGGCTGTGTGTTGTGTTCTTGAGCAAGACACTTTATTTCATGTTGCTCCAGTTCACTCAGCTGTAGAAATGAGTTGCGACGTCACTGGTGCCAAGCTGTATCGGCCCCTTTTGCTTTTACCTTAGACAACATCAGTGGCATGGAGAGGGGAGACTGGTAGGCACAGGCAACTGCTGGTCTTCCATGAACCCCCTTGCCCAGACTTGTGCCTCGGAGGCTAAGTTTCTTGGTGCACTCCCATGGTCAGATAAATTAATACATTTTTTACAACTTGACATTCCATCATCATATATCCAAAAAGAAAAGGTAAAATTTATTGAAATTTCAAAAAATTTGTAGAGGAAGACTAGAGCTCCAAAAACACATAAAACATGACAATAAAACAAAAATTTGTGTGCTAATTCAGTAACATTTGAAAGGATTAAATAAAGAACAAGAAAGAAAAAAAACGAACGAACGTATCTGCCCACCTAATGATTCACATTGAATATATATAGCACAAATAGTGAATTGGCAGAGCTGTGAGCTGTTAGGACATTGTGATATTTATTTTGAGTCTCTGCTCTCTGAAATCAATTTTTCCTTATATATGAGGGAGTGCTGAAAAGTTCCTGACTTTAAGGGTATCACGAAAGGCTTGGTTGGAGGCCCAACCTTCCGAGTTCTTTTACAGGGCTTAGAAAAACTGAAGAATCTCTGCAATAAGTGTGTGAATCTGAGAGAGGAATATGTTGAGTAAAATCATAACAAACTGGTCCTCCTGTATATATATACAACAGGCTTCTTTCCAAATCAACTCACAGGTATGTGGGTCTGTGTTTGTTGCCCACCACCCCTTGACAACCAGTACTGGTGTACTTACGTTCTTGTAACTTAGTGTTTCAGCAAAAGAGACCAATAGAATAAGTACTAGGCTTTAAAAAATCTCCTGGCGGTCGATCTGTCCAATTAAAACCCTTCAAGGTGGTGCCCCAGCATGGCCACAGTCGAATGACTGAACCAAGTAAGAGATAAAAGATAATATTTGTAACTCCTAATGTGTTGAATGCCCCTTTCTTTTCTTCGTCCACTTGTGTGTACACACACACACACACACACACACACACACACACACACACATGCATACACATTATATATATATTTATATATATATATATATAGATAGATAGATAGATATTACATACGTAGTGTATGAGAAGTCAAGTGCCATTGAAGCTTGTATTTATTGTTTTCAATTACAATTGAACATTTAATGTAATTCAAAAATGTATAAATATATTTATTTTAGGAGACACCTCCCCTCCTCTGCTGCCACTCTTCCCCTCCTCTCCCCCTCCACTTCTCATTAATCTCTCTCATAGAAGAGATGTATTTATTCATTCATTTATTTATTTATTGAACAGCCGAAGAAAACTCCTCACAGAGCTTTCATTTTGTGTGTTTTATTACACAGTTTGATACTTATTATCTGTGGGAAGATTATTAAACGATAATTAAGTCGTGTTATTTAAACATTCCAGTCTTAACGAGAGAGTCTCTTTTTTTAAAAATATTTTTTTATTTTTATTTTAGACGTTATTGTAATCAAATTAATGAAATGGGGGTGAGGGGGTTAAGTGGCAGATTATAAAGAAAGTTTTAATTTTGTGTATGTGTGAGTGAGTGAGAGAGAGAGAAAGAGAGAGAGAGAAAGAGAGAGAGAGATAATCTGGGATTGAACAAAGCACACTCACGTATTCTTTGTTCATTTGCCAGATTATCCCTCCACCATCATCTCCCATTTTTGCAAATGTGTAATTTATAGGTACAGATGTGACCGAGTGGTTGAGAAACTTGCTTCCCAATTATGTGGTCTTCGGTTTAGTCCCACTGTGTGGCACCTTGGACATACGATTATTCAGTGAAAAATGGATTATTTTATTAAGTATAGTTGAGGCTAATGTTAGTATAGACATTTTGTTTTACATTACCTTAAATTTAAATACGAATAAATGTTGTCCTTACTGAAAGCTTAATGGTAGCTTATTTTATATTAATGAAAAAATGCTGTCACCTAGCTAATACTCTATGAGGTTTAATCCCTAACATTAGTAAATCTATGTCATTTACTGGTTGCTCTTTACCAAATCATTCATCATCAACGACTATGACAATTACTATTGAGCAAATATATATATGTATATATATATATATATATATATGTATAATTATCAAATGTTGGGCCTCATTGAGGCAATGACAAGTGATCTATACCTTTGACAATATGTCATACTTGAGAAGATCTGTCAAGCCAAGTGAAATTGTAGTCATGGCTGATGCCAGTGTTGCGTAACTGGCACCCACGCCAGTGGCATGTAAAGGCGACACCCACTACACTTTTGGAATGGTTGGCATTAGGAAGGGCATCCAACTGTAGAAACCACGTCAAATCAGATTGGGACCTGGTGCAGCTCCCCAGCTTACCAGTTTTCAATCAAACTGTCCAACCCATGCCAGCATGGAAAGTGGACGTCAAATGATGATGATGAAGTAAAGTGAAGGCATGTTGGTTAGTGGTTAGGGTTTTCGGCTCACAGTCATAACGTTGTGGGTTCAATTCCTGGTGGTACGTTTATGTTCTTGAGAAAGACCCTTTATTTCTTACTGCTCCAGGCCACTCAACTGGCTAATTTTCAAAGGGCTAGCCTTGTCACATTCTGTGTTGCTCTGATCTCTCTGAGAGCCGTGTTAGGGGTCTGCATGTCTGTGGAGTACTCAGCCGTTTTGCACAGTAATTTCATGAGCAGGCTGTTCCATTGATCGGATCAACTGGATCACTCTCTGTCATACATACACGCAGCCTTGTTTTAGAATGGGTAACACTATGTTCTTGTGTGGTAAGAAGAGCTGAAAAGGGTTGGTGATAGAAAGGGGATCTGGAAAATTAGCCCCTTGTGGGCAATAAAGAAATAAGAAAGGGAATCTGGCTATAAAATGTTGCCTCAGAGAACCAGTCTAACTCATGCCAGCATGGAAAAGTGGATGTAAAAAGTAATGATAATGAAGAAACAAACACATTTTTATATATTGCTGCCATCATCATTTTACATCTGCTTTTCATACTAAAATGTGTGTGTGTATGTGTGTGTGTGTGTGTGTGTGCATGTGCATGCAAATATATATATATATATATATATATATACATACATGTACATGTGTGTATATATGTGTGTGTGAATATATATATATATATATATATATATATACTTACATGTATATATATCTATATATATTTGTGTGTGTACTTACATGCACTAATAATATGCACATACACATATCAACATATACACCCACACATAAATCTACTAATATGACAAGTCCCACCTCCAGAACCTCGACGGAACACCACCACCACTACCACCACCACCACCACCATCCATCCACATCCCTCCTCTACCAATCACCCACCCACCCACCCATCTGCTCAAGAAAATATTGAATTTGGCACGTTCCGTTTAGTTCTTGCATTAATCAACTTAGCTTGTTACTTACATTGATGTACTTTGTCTTAGTTACAATACAAGACATGGCTGTAAGATGAAAATAAAACCAACAAGACTGGGAGAGTGGTGGTGGTGGTGGTGGTGGCGCTGTTGCCGTAGTTGATAATTTTGGCTTGATGTAGATTTTGGAGAGCTCTTCCTCTCTCTTGTGTTGATTTTAAGTTGTACCTTAACAAGACTTTTAAACATCTTTCGTTGACTGTCTGACAATATTGCCTCCTTGCCATCCACATTCCTTTCTTGTTCCTGCCAGTCTTGCCTCTCTAAGACTTGTGAGAGAAAGCGAGAGAGAGAAAGCATGTCCAGTAGTGATAAATATATATATATATATATATGTATGCATGTATGTATGTACGTATGTATAACTCCCATGGCTCAGTGGTTCGAGTGTCAGGCTCACAATCGTGAGAGGTAGTGAATTTGATTCTCAGACCGGACTGTGTGTTGTGTTCTTAGGCAAGACATTTAATTTCACGTTGCTCCAGTTCTCTCAGTTATAGAAATGCGTTGTGATGTCACTGGTGCCAAGCTGTATCAGCCTTTATCTTTCCCTTGGATAACATTAGTGGCATGGAGAAGAAGAGGCTGGTATGCATGGGTGACTGCTGGTCTTCATTTGTATTTCATCTGCCACAACGTTCTGAGTTCAAATTTCACCAAGGTCGACTTTGTCTTTTATCTTTTCGGGGGTCGATAAAAGTAGTACCAGTTACGCACTAGGGGTCGATATAATTGAGCTAATCCCTTCCTCCAGATTTGAGGGCTTGTGCTTCCAGTAGAAAGAATTGTTAATGAATTTAAGTAAAATCTACATTCTTCAAAGTTGTGTCCTGATAAGCATAAAATTTGGTAGTCAAGAATTCAAGATACAATGAAATGAAAGAGGCTTGGAAAAATGCCAAATACTTTGTCTTTTATCTTTTACCTGTTTCAGTCATAAGACTTTGCCCGTGCTGGGGCATTGCTTTGAGGAATAACGGTTGCGCAGATTGATCCAGTACCTGTTGTTTTTTAAAGCCCAATACTCATTCTATCTGTCCCTTTTATCAAACTGCTAAGTTACAGGGATGTAAACACACCAACACTGGTTGTTCAACAGAGACACACACATATATATGCCTACATACATACATACATACATATATATATATATATATATATATATATATATATATATATATATATTACACACATGTGCAACCTTTAAAGGACATAAAAATGTAAGCCTAAAGACTTAATGAACTTTTTTCCTTTTTCCTTTTTTCTCCTTCAACCTTCGTTCTCCTATTAATATTCCTCTCATAAAGTCCAAATCATTCTGACGATGTTTGTTACATGGAACGAAATGAATGCAAGTTTATCTAAAAAATTACAAAGTGAAACAGCTGTAAATGTTATTTTAACTATTATTAAACTATGACGATTTAATGCCAATGATCAACTTCTAATTGTTAATTGTTGCTCCATTTCTCATCTATCTCTCTCTCCCTCTCTCTCTCTCTATGTATGTATATATATATATATATATGTATGTATGTATGTATGTATATATATATATATATATATATATATATATATATATATATACACACACATACAAACCTATATATACATACTTATGTATATGCATGTATTGTTTCCATCTACCAAATCCACTGTCAGAGTTTTGTTGACCCAAAGCTATAGTGGAAGATACTTGTCTAAGGTACTGCACAGTGAGACTGAACCCAGAACTATGTGGTAGGGAAGCAGAGTAATTCTTCGTAGTCCAGCAAACTGGACAAATTCAACAAAATCTAAATCCGTTTCTTCGCTGGAGAAATTCTTTTTTTTTTTTTGTTTATTTCTTGTTCTACTTTGCTTAGGACAAAAACCAACATCTGTTGTAAAGTAGAATTATTCTACCATTTAGCCTGTTATCATTTCTGAACGACAGCCAAACATTGCCCACCATAATCAATAATGGCAGTGAATAACTTTGTACATTAAGTTCATGATTCTTGTATTACTGGAAGTGAAAAAAAAGAAAAAATACAGAGAAGGAAATGTCTTGGCGTGTGAATGACTCAACAATGCTATATTAATAATGCGAAAGAAGTAAATCTTGTTCTGAATTCGGAACTAAATGTCAAGAACGAACCAAAAAATTAGCCATTGATGACCCAAGACAAGTCTTGTATTTTGTGGTTAACAAAAAGGAGGAAAAAAAATGTCTTAGTACCAAGATTAAGGTACTGGTGTACATGCATAAATCTCTGGTACCAGCACTGTATTGGTTCTTTGGTACCAACATGTATATTTCTAGTGCCAACTCTATAGTAGGTCTCTGTTACCAACACTCCAGTAGAACTCTGGTGCCAATACTATAGTATATATCTGGTGTGGATTCTGTAGAAGATCTCTGGTGTCAATCCTCTTGTAGATCTCTGGTGCCAATACTCATCACCACCACCATTTAATGTCTGCTTTCCATGCTGGCATGGGTTTGACATAGAGCTGGCCAGCTGGGAGCTGTCCAGACCCCAGCTGTCTGTTGTGGCATGGTTTCTATGGCTGGGTGCCCTTCCTAACACCAACCACTTAACAGAATGGGCTTGTTGCTTTTTACATGCTACCAACACAAGTGTGTTTATGCAGCACTGGTACAGGTGCATTTTATGTGGCACCAGCACATTTGGTGTGAACTCTACTGTAGGTCTCTGGTGCCAATGAAGTTTCGGGTAATTAATTTATTTCTTGAAATTATTGCACTTGTTTTTTCCTTTTGAGAGTTGCTACTAAGTTTTTGATTTTACTCTTCAACTAAATGGTAAATTTCAATTAGGAACTTTTTTGCATTTTCACATTTGATTTTTGTCATTTATTTTAATCCTTTCCGAATATGGCTAGCTGGCAGAACTATTAGCATGACAGGCAAACTGCTTAGCAACATTTTGTATGTTTTTATGTTCTGAGTTCAAATTCCACCGCGGAATAAGTATCATTTGAGCACTGGGGTCAATGTGATCAACAAGCCCTTTCTCCAAAATTTCTTAAAATGAAGATGTTTGTCTGTTGTTTCTATAAAAATTGTATTATGTGCATGAAGGATTTCTTTTGTCAATATGGTAATTCATGGCTATTCTGTTTCTTTTCTTTCTGATTTACAGGCAGTCAGCGATGATGATGAGGCTGAAGAAGTGGCTGTCCAAGTTGAGAGTGGAGGTGGGTTCATGGAAGAATTTTTCGAACAGGTCAGTTGAATCATGGCTTGCAATTTTTTCCACTTTTTTTCTCTTTTTATTTCTATCTCTTTCTCTTTATTTACACAGCAAACCTTTCTTTTTGTCAATTACTCATTCAGCCTGTTTATTTTTTTTTCTGTCCATCAGTGAGTCTGTCAGTCCATCTGCGGGTCTTTCAGTCCATTTATGAGTCTGTCAGTCCATTTGCAAGTCAGTCAGTCAGTCAGTCAGTCCATCTGTGAGTCTCTCTGGCCTTTTGTGAATCTGTCAGTCTGTGAGTCACACTGTCCACTTGTGAGTCTCTCTATCCAATACTGAGTCTCTCTAATACTGAGTCTCTCGGCTCATCAGTGAATCTGTCTGTCTCACTGTCTGTCTACTCTTGTCTGGCAGTCCCTCCAGATCATTTCAATACAACCCTTTATGCATCTCATTTCCATGTGTCTGTCACTGTCCATTTTTTTCGTCCAAATGTCTCCCTATTCATTTATTTCATTGAGTGTCTCTGTCTATTCATCTCTGTATCTTCCCATCCATTTTTGTGATTGTCTGCTTGTTTATATGTCTGTCAGTCCATCTATGTCTTGCCAGCCCTACCTAGCTGTCTGTCTGTTTGTGTTAAGCTATTAGTATCTGTCTGTCTGCCTGTATGTCTGTTTTCCTGCCTATCTATCTGGCCACAGTTTACTGTCCCATCTGACTACCTCTGACCATTTAGTATTTCCCTCTCTCTTTCTCTCCCCCTTTCTCCCCCTCTCTAATATTATCTCTGCATACTCATTAGGCCAGGCCAAATCAGTCCAGTTATATATCTTCTCGTTACTAACCTTGTCCCTTATGCAAAGGTCATGCTGCTTGTTAAACCTCTGGCACTTAGTTTTCTGATCCGCTAATCCGCCCCCCCCCCACACACATGCATATATGTGTGTGTATATATATATATATATATATATAGATATGTATATGCATACATACACATATATGGATACATACATGTGTGCATATATCTATACATACATTCACATATACATGTTGATATACACATGTATGTATAAACACATTCTCATATACACAACACACATCCACATATGATGGCCATCCTTGTACAATATATGCATAATACATGTACACACACACAACACACACACCCAACATACAAATAATCACACACGGCACACACTTGTTCACAACTGTGTATACACACATACACTTGCACGCATTTGATATATACATGTTCACACATACTCAATTACATAGTAGTGTTGATAAATGTTTTAACAGGTGGATTTTAACATTCCAGGTCACCCGGATCATTATTTTCTTTCCAGCTACTCTTAGCCACCCCTTATATGATGCAAAGTATCCATGTGTCTCCTCTATAACAAGACCCCTGTACCCCATCCCTCAGTGATATTTTAGTCTCTTGACACTTGGTATAAAGCCACCTGTCTCAGTACTACAATGCCACTCGATCGAGGTGTGTCTTTCTTGTCTTATGAGTTACCTGGCAACCCCATTAGTGCCAGTGCCAACAAATGAAAGCAACCCATATATACTGTAAAGTGGTTGGCATGAGGGAAGGTACACAGCTCTAGAAACCATGCCAAAACCAACATAGGAGCTCAACACAGTTCGTTGGCTCATAGTTGAAACCTCAGACCCATATCAACATGGAAGGCACATGTTAAATGATGATGACGATGACAATGACGGTTAAAGTGGTATTTTATAACTATTGGTATGGCTGATGTTTTACATCTTGTCACTGGGACAGTGTTGTGATTGAAAGGGAACACTTATCTTTACTCTAAAAAAAGAAATGCTTATCTCTTTAACATTTAAACTGGCCATATCCTCCAGCTCAAATAATGTACCTGTTTTATGTTCAAACTCGCCAGATCTGTCCTCTCACACCTACCCTACAATGTCATTCTAAAAATAAACAATTACATCATCAGAATCTCAAAGCTACGAGATAATGCATGACTAATTCAAAACAATGTGAATGAATAAGCATTACGATTGATAGAGCAATTTGTATCGTAAAGGGTGAAATGTCCTCAAAGACAGGTCAATGGACTTTGACTTTGTTTTTAGTAGGTGTGGTGGTGGCGGCAGTGGGGAGAGAGGGAGGAGTGTTGGTCTTTTATTCTTTATCTGGAAGTTATCTGTTGTACCTCGTCCCAACAGCACCATACATGATGATGATGATGATGATGATCGTCATCATCGTTATCAATGTCATCACAACCATCGTTATCATTATCAATGCTCTCATGATTGCCGCTGCCACCACTGCCATCACCACCACCGATATAACCGTCACTGCTACTTCCACCACTACCGCCCACACCACCATGTGGTTGCTTGACTTGTTAGAAATAGCTGCCAAATCAGCCTCAAATCATATCTTCTTACTAACTTAGAAAAAAAAAAAAGGAAGGAAAATGGATGTTTTTGGATATTGTTGTCCTACGTGGATTTGTAGAGGTGGTAGGAGGTGAGCACAACACACACACATATATATACACACACACACACACACACAAACACTCACGCAAACACACACTTTCATACATGTACAAGCACAGTCTCTCTCACACACACACACACACACATGCACACAAGTTCAATCAAACATTCTCAAGCACTGTTACACACAGAGGTACAGCCATATACACACACATATGTCTACATATATACACACACATTATATACTAACACATGCATACATACACACACAAGTATATATATATATATATATATATATATATACAAAACATACATGCGTACACACACACATTTATACATGCACACATGTATATATATATATATACATATATATATATACACATATATATATATATATATATATATATATATATATATATATATATACACACACACACATAGACATATATACATACACACACATGTACATTCACACACATGTATACATATATACACACATACACATATACATACACACACACACATGTACATTCACACACATGTATACATATACACACAGACACACACACGCATGCATGCATAGACAGTTTTTCTAAATCTGTTTGTTTAAACCTGTGAAAATTGTACAGGAATACTCAACCCGTTGATTATCATGTGGATTATCTCTGTAATTAACTGTTGATTGTCTCTGTTAATTAACTGCCATTTTAGTTGCCGTTGTATTAGTATTAGTTAAGATTACTAACTGTCCAACATTACCACCACCACTACTACTATTACTACTGCCTCCACTCTACTGCTTATCACCACCACCACCACCACCACCAGTTGCAAACTAATATTACTACTACCACCAGTCTACAACATCCACCGCTATCACCAGAATCAATTTAAGACTACTACTACTACTACTACTACTACCACCACCACCACCACCACTGCTATCACTAGAATCAATTTAAGATGACTACTACTACCACCACCACCACCACTGCTGCTGCTGCTGCTGCAGTAACTATTACTACTATTACTTTCACTGCTGCCACCACTACCACCACCAACATCATTCTCAACAGCTATTGCTGTCACTAGAATCAATTTACGACTACTACTACTACTGCTCATCACCCTAACATCACTGCTGTCAGCATCACCATCAATCTCCTAACACATTACCACCACCACTACCACCACCATCATGGCCCTAGTATTATCACCTTCATCTTTAATTTACTCACCATCACCATCATCATTAATTTACTAACTTATCACTACCACCACCACCACCACCACCACCATCATTACCCACATCTCTACCACAACCACTACAACTAGACTAACACCACTGCTACAACCCAAACATTATCATCATCATCACTACCACCATCAAGACCACCTCCATCATGATCATTGCCGCAGCTATCACTATTACCCTAACACGATTACCATAAAACCACTACTCTACTAACACCACCACCGCAACTTAAATATCACAGCTACAACCCAAACATCATCGCTACAACCCCAAAATCACCACTACCTTAACACTACTACTACCACCGCCACAACCACAATCCAAATATTACAGCTACAATACAGACATCATCACCACCGTCATCATTAAGCTACTAATCAGTCTCCACTAGTTTCTTTAAACCACTAATCCATCACACCACCACCACCACCACCACCAATCTATTAATCCACCATCAGTATTGTCCTAGCATCACCATCATTAATTAATCTGCCATTAATCCAACACCAATTCACTATATGTCCATCAAGCCATCCATTTAATCCACAACCACTTCTGCATCCAATCTATGACCAGGCTGTCTGGTAGCTCCAGGTTCAGTCCCACTGCATGGCACCTTGGGCAAGTGTCTTCTATCATAGCCCCCAAGCCAACCAAAGCTTTGTGAATGGATTTGGTCGATGGAAACTGAAAGAAGTCTGCTGAATATATATATATCATCATCATCATCATCATTGTCGTTTAATGTCCACTTTCCATGCTGGCATGGGTTGGATGGTTTGACTGAGGGCTGGCAAACCAGAGGGCTGTACCAGACGCCAATCTGATCTGGCAAGGTTTCTACAGCTGGGTGCTCTTCCTAATGCCAACCACTCCAAGAGTGTAGTGGGTGCTTTTTATGTGCCACCAGCATGAGGGCCAGTCAAGTGGTAATGGTTCTTTTTACGTGCCACCAGCATACGAGCCAGTCAGGCAGCACTGGCAACGACCCACGCTCGAATGGTGCTTTTTACGTGCCACTGTCACGGGAGCCAGTCAGGCGGCACTGGCAATGGCTATGTTCGAATGGTGCTTTTTACGTGCCCTATATATATATAGGCTGATATGTGTGTGTCTGTGGTTGTCCCCCACCGCTGCTTAACGACTGGTCTTGGCTTGTTTATGTCTTCGTAACTTAGCTGTTCAGTAAAAGATACTGCATATGTGTTTTATCATGTGGCCCTCTCCCACTTGGAAATGGTACAATGCGCAGGGTAGGGTAGGTTGCCGAAAAGTTGCCCATCCCTGTTGTAGAGGGATCTGTATGGCTACTCACATCTAGTAAAGGCAAGGGGGAAAGCATTGACAAGACCGCTGTGCCAAAACATCTCATCCCAAGTTCAAGTTTATCTTTCATCCTTTCAGAGTTGATAAAAATTTAGTCCTACTGAAATAATCAGGTTCATTTAATAAATCGCTAATTCCTTCAAAACATATCTCCTCCATTTATTATTATAGCATTCTAACAGATAACCTAGGTTTTCAACATAACATCATTCATAAAGTCTGTCTAATCTCTGACCTTGGTTTCAGCCATTACACCACTTGTATTGTCTTCTAAATGTCTTCCTGTGCTTGACATATTTCATTGTAAAAGTCCTCCTAATTTATGGTCTCACATCAGCCACATGTTGTAATGTCCCTTTGATCTGTGACCTTGGTTCCTGCCTGCCATATATCATTGCAATGACCTCCAAATCTGTAACTGCTTACCTAATCTGTATATCTGTCTATTTTTCTCTTTCTCTCTTTATACATATGCTTATCTGTTTGTATCTGTCTCATCTGTCTATCTATCTATCTATCTGTCTAGCTAGCCATCCATCCACCCATTCATCCATCATCTGTATATCTGTCTCTATCTATCTGTCTGTCTGTCTCTCTATCTGTCTCTGTCTGCCTGTCTGTCTGTCTGTCTGTCTCTCTCTCTCTCTATCTCTCTGTCTGTCAGTGTGTCTATATCTGTCATCAGGTCTGTGTCTGTCTACAGTCAACCATTCAAGTCTGCCTGGCTGCCTGTCACCATTTAGTCTCTTTCTCTCCCCCTTTCTCCCCCTCTCTAATATTATCTCTGCATACTCATTAGGCCAGGCCAAATCAGTCCAGTTATATATCTTCTCGTTACTAACCTTGTTCCTTATGCAAAGGTCATGCTGCTTGTTAAACCTCTGGTACTTAGTTTTCTGATCTGCTAATCCGTCTTCACACACACACACACACACAAGCACAGGTGCATTCACCCTTATGCATGCACACACATTCACATATACATGTACAATGCACATACAATATGCACTGTCCACAAACAAATATACAAAACACATATTTATGCAATAGATGTACATGTGCAGTGCACAGATGCACAATGTATGCACCCAATACAGGTACACACACACATACAACACACATGTACAGATACATACATGTGTGTTTGTACACACACAGTGGCTGTGTGGGTAAGAAGCTTGCTTCCCAACCACATGGTGCTGGGTTCAGTTCTACTGTATGGCACTTTGCTACGATAGCCTCAGGCCAACTAAAGCCTTGTGAGTAGATTTGGTAAATGGAAACTGAAAGAAGCCTACTGTGTATGTGCAATTGACTGGCCCCTTTCCCCAAAATTTCAGGCCTTGTGCCTATAGTAGAAAGGATTATTATTTAAGAAAGTGGGTAAAGGCGGCGAGCTGGCAGAAATGTTAGCACGTTGGATGAAATGCTTGGTGGTATTTTGGCCATCCCTATGTTCTGAGTTCAAATTCTGTTGAGTTTGACTTTGCCTGTCATCCTTTCGAGGGTTGATGAAATAAGTACCAGTGAAACACTGGGGTCGATGTAATCGACTAGTCCTGTCCCCCAAATTTCAGGCCTTGTGCCTATTGTAGAAAAGCTGATTTTAGAAAGTGGGTTAGCAGAATCATTGGAGCATTGGACAAAATGCTGTGATAATTGTTCCAGCCTTTTTCATTGGGAGTTCACATCTTACTGGGATTGACTTAGCTTGTCTATGTCTGTATAGGTTATACTTTCTCTTTGTGCAGATTCTGTGTGCATTTTTATATCACAAGTATGACTTGGTTAAGTCCTGTACTATTTCACCCTCAAGTTATTTCACCCTCTTAAAATTGCATGCCTTGTGCCTAAATTTGAAGCAACCGAAGCAACTTTTGGCCAGCAAAATAACTAGAAGAAATGATATAATTAAAGAAATTGTTGCATACAGAGCTCAGGTGCACTACAACTAAAAGAAAAGGCAATCAGGTGTACTGTTGCCAGATTTCAGGAAGCATGGAAGTTTTGAAGGATGTAGGGTCTCGACAGCTAACAACTGATGGGGGTAGTTTATTCCATGCTTCACCAATTCTGAGCGTGAAAAAATGTTTCCGAAAGTCATGGGTGCTGTGTTGTTTTTTTGATGCTGCTAACCTTTTCGTGTGACACAATAACGGTTCTGCCAACTTAGATAAGAAAAAAAAAAAAAAAAACAAATAGGTGGGGGTGTAAATTAGACTGAACTGACCTTACCTCGTTATAAAAAGAGGAAGTTACAAAGTCTTTTGTAGCATATCTTCTTGTGATTTTGTGACCTGTGAGGAGAAAAAAAAAGAAAAATATATTATTGTCCTTATCATTTTCAGCATCATCATCATCATTGTCATTATTCTCTTCCTCCTCCTTATTATCACCGACCGTCATCACCACAATTATCGCTACCACCCCATCGTTATCATCTCCACCACCACCACCGCCACCACCACCACCATTGTTATTGTGATATCTATTTCATCAAATCATATTTTGCTGATTTGTTTGTTTAACGTGTGTGTGTGTGTGTGTGTGTTTGTGCATGTATATGTACACATCCGTGTATACTTTTGTGTAGGTGTATGCATCTATATGTATGTGTGTATATATGTGCACATCTATGTAGACTTTTGTACATTTGTATGCATCCATGTGTATGTGTGCATGCCTTCTCCCATTTATCCATCCATCCATCCATCCCTGTCTGTCTGTCTGTCTGTATGCATGTGTGTGTATATATACATCATCATCATCATCATCATCATCATCAAGCACATATGTATATGTATATGTGTATGTATATATTTGAGTGTGTGTGTGTGTGTGTGTGTGTGTAATGACATTCCTGTACTATTCTCTCTGTTTACCGCTTCCTCACTTCTCTCTCTCTCTATCTCTCTCTCTCTCTCTCTCTCTCTCTCCCATAATTAAACGTTAATCATTATCTGTGGTAATTGCAGCAACAACAAAAACAAAGCTGGAACAGCCACCCCCTCCCCTCCCTCCAGACCCACCGAGATAAAATTATGACATTTAAATGTTTTTGTTTTTAGCAACAGCGAGGAGAGAGTGGCTTGGCGGTGGTTCGCGGTCCATAGTGGCCTGCCTGCCTGACTGACTGACTCATTTGCTCTCGTTAATTTAATTAGTTTAATAAGTTATCAGTCATTTGAGAGAGTTAAGGGATTTTTATTTTCTTCCTGCCAAAATAAACCTGCTACGATAACGATGGTGGCCGTTGAGGAGGTGGTGGTGGTGGTGGTGGCGGCGGCGGCGCCAGCAATGGTGCTGGTGATTGTGTTGGTGGTGAGGGTGACAGGGATGACTAAATGAATAACTGAGAATTATTACCACCATCACCACCACCACCATCACCTCACCAACGCCTGCACAATCACACTCACCATCGCCACCACTATCACCAACACTACCACAGCGCAACAACTACAGAAGCTCGCATCATTATCTCTACTGCCACCACCACAACTACTGGCAGTGTTTTTGTTTTTAAATCTTCGTATTTATTCTGTTGGTCATTTTTGCTGAACCACTAAGCTATGAGTACATAAACACAAGTACATAAAATGCATATGTAAATATATGTATGTGTGTGTGTGTGTGTATACACAACAGGCTTCTTTCAGTTTCTGTTTATCAAATCCACTCACAAGGCTTTGGTTGTCCCAGAAGACATTTGCCCAAGGTGCCATGCAGTGGGACTGAACCTAGAACCATTTGGTTGGGAAGCAAACTTCTTACCACACTAATCTCTGTCTTGTTTGTCTCTTAGCATGATGAGGACCATCTAGTCATCCTGGGCTCAGGTTTTGGGTTGTAGTTGAGCTTCACAGATACGTAGGTGACTGATCAAAACCGCACCCAGAAAGTTCTGTAGCAGTGTGGACATATGTAGTGTATATAAGTTATGTTTATATATAGGAGCACTCCGTCGGTTATGACGATGAGGGTCCCAGCTGATACGGTCAATGGAACAGCTTGTTCATGGAATTAATGTACAAGTGGCTGAGCACTCCACAGACACATACACATGTACCCTTAACGTAGTTCTCAGGGAGATTCAGCATGACACAGAGTGCGACAAGGCTGGCCCTTTGAAATACAGGTCCTACTCATTTTTGCCAGCTGAGTGGACTGGAGCAACATGAAATAAAGTGCCTTGCTCAAGGACATGACGTGTCACCAGGATATATATATATTTAGTGTATGTGCATTATGATATAGGACGGGGTAACTGTACTTTGAAAGGTCAAAGGTGAAAAATGCAAAAACAGAGAGTATCAGAGTTGTTGCGCTATGGTAGAGAGTACATTATTCTTAATGTCACCTTCTTGTCTATGCCCCTCCCCCCACCTAACAATTATCTTGGCTTTGTAATAATGACAGTAACCATTAGATAAGACGATAAACCTATTATCTCATTAACTGAATTAATTTAATTGTCTGAAAGTCTTCACACCCCTCCCCTGTTGATGTTGCTGTTCTTTTGGGTGTTGTTGTTAATATTGTTATTATTTATTATTATTATTATTATTATTATTATTATTATTGGTCATGCTTCATTTGGTTTGGCTAATTTAGGTGGGTCTGAAGTGTAGAAGAAACCAAGCGAATTACTTATTTTTAATTAGAGGGTTAGTCTAGGGAAAGTGGTGTTGGGGGTCACACTTATGACCTTCTGGCCATCACATGATTGGTCAGATTTGAAACATGGGTGATGGTCATATGAAATGGCTTATCATCATTATCATCATCATCATCATCATTTCAACTCCCACTTTTCCATGCTTGTATGGAGTTTGTGGCAGATTTTCTATGGTTGGATGCTCTTCCTGTCCCAAACCCTCACCTGTTCCCAACCAAGGTAATATTTCCCCCATCGATAGACATGTTCTTTCAGAATATTGGAAATGAATGATAGAACTGCTTGCATAGTAGTTACAAGGATTTATAAGTATCACATGATGCTAAGACATGGAGACATAAACACACATGCACGCGTGCATGCATCCATGCACTACATATGGATCTTAGCCAATTGGCTGAGAAACAATTCAGGCTTCTTTCAGTTTTTGTCTACCAAATCCACTCACAAGGCTTCGGTCAGCCCAGAGCTATAGCAGAAGATAGTAGAAGGTGCCAAGGGAAAGGCAAAAGCTTATACAACTTGGCACCAGTGATGTCACAACTCATTTCTACAGCTGAGTGAACTGGAGCAACATGAAATAAAGTGTCTTGCTCAAGAACACAGCACACAGCCTGGTCTGGGAATCAAATTCACAACCTCATGATTTTAAACCTGATGCTCTATCCACTGAGTCATGCACTTTCATATCGACCTATTTGTCTGTCTGTCAAGGGTTTGAGGTGTGTTGGCAAGTGTAGAGACTCTATGAGCCTGAGGTTGGAGTGTAGAGTCTGTGACGCTTGAGATTGAAGTGTGTCAGTGAGTGGAATGGCTGTGTGAGCCTGAGTTCAGTTGGAAGAGTAGAGCTGACTCTGTGAGCTTCCGGTTGGAAATGTATTGGTGAGTGAAGTGACTTTGCGAATCTGAGGTTTGGAGTGGGTGAATGGAGTGACTTTGCATCCGTCAGTTAGTGGTGGTAGTGCTGGTGGGGCAGCAGGGAGAGAGAGAGTGAGAGAGAGAAAAGGAGAGCGAGAGATACCCTGAGGTAGAAAGAGTGAGGGAATTACTACAAGTTTGACCAATTAGAAGGAGAAAGTGCAAGCTTGTATTGTCGTTGGTTAACTCTGAATAGCTGTGACTTTTATAATGTTTACAATGACTTTTCCACTAATATTTACCCTAATTTCTTCAATGATGTTTTCACTGATTTTTACGACAACTTGAAAACGTTTTTCTTTTTTGTTTTCTTCAGTAATTTTTCCAGTGACTTTTACAATGAATATTTGGGAAGTCTTTTATGATGATATTTACATTGACTTTTTATGCTGACTTTAAGAGTGATTTTTTTTGTTTTTTTTCTTCATGATGGTTATCGTAAATTGTATAGTTGTTACGGTGATTTTTATGGAAGCCTATATGTGTGTTTGACGAGGTGTAGTGTGGAAGTTTCTATGCGTGTAGGTTTAGCAGGGTGGAATGTGGAAACACAAATTTCACAACCACACACACACACACACACACACACACACACACACACACACACACACACACACACACACACACACACACACACACAATAAACTTCCTTACAGTTTCCATCTACCGAATTCACTCACAATGATCTGGAGTTTTTGCAGAAAACAGTTTCCCATGGTATGTGCAGTGGGACTGAACCCGAAACCAGATTGCTGCAGAGGAAGCTTCTTAACCACACAGCCATGCCCCTGCATTGCCTCCTCATCTCTCATCCTCCAAAACATCCTCCTTCACCATCTTTCCATTTTGGTAAACTTAGAGCAGTACCAGGTACATATATTCGTATGCGCAAGCTTGGGTGAAAGGGTCTGTAGAGGTTAAGGGCTGTGCCTTTCCTGTCCCTTTGTTCTCCTCGTTGGACTTAATAGTTAATAACAAAGAAAGCAATCTTGAACAACCCTCCTTGCCTCCGCATCCCGCCTACATCTCATTCCACCCACATAATCTGTCAATCAACGACCGTATCTCATCACATATATCATCTCTGTTGCTGGATCAGGAAGACTGAAAAGTGAATGGAAAGTAAGTGCGTGTGTGTGTGGGTGTATGTAGATAGACACACAGAGAAAGAGAGAGAGAGAGAGAGAGAGACACACACACACACACACACACGCACTTTACTGATATACTCAGACATATGAGATACACACATATGCATGGACAGACAGATAGACACACACACACACACATGTATTACTAATATACTCTAACACGTGAGATATACACACATATGTATATACAGACACAGACACACAGTGGCACACATACAAATGCACACACATACACACATACAGATGCATACGGGGACACACAGAGGCATACACACACACACACATACACATACAAATGCACAGACAAGCACACACATATGCATACAGATGCACAGACAAGCACACACATACGGAGGCATACACACTCAAACACACACACACTGACTCACATACTCACTGACACACGCTCACCCACTGACACACACACACACATGCACTGAGTGAGATACATTGACATACACACTCACACAGACATACAAGTTCATATGATACACAAGAGCCATTTATTGCTGTTCCTCTCTTTCACTCACTCTCTCTCTCTCTCTCTCTCTCTCAAAGCAGTTCCTTTCTTCTCCAACAACCTCCATCAAATGCCGTTCTTCACATATCTACATACAAACTCCTCTCCCCACCTCTACAACAACCACTTAATGTTTCCCTCTCTCTTTCTCTCTCTCTCTCTCTCTCTCTCACACACACACACGTTTCCTCCTCCCACCACCTGTTAATGTCTCTTTAGTCATGTGACATCTGTCCTCGTATTGTCCTTATCTGTGACATTGGTGGGTTTCACAGGTTTTTGCTTTTTTCGTGATTTTCTTCTAGTCGTAAAAACCCCAGGTGTTGTTGTTGTTGTTGTATTGGTTCTTATTGCTGTGGTGATGGTAGTTGTGATGGTGGTTGATGTGGTGTTGCTTGTGATAGTGGTGGTTATTGTGGTGATGATGATGATGAAAGATGTTGTTGTTGGTGTTGTAGTGGTTGTGGTGTGGTTGTTGCATATCACTCTCATTGATTATTGAGAACCATATACGTTTGGGAGAGCAACAGAAGGAGAGGAAGCCAGCTTTGAGTGTCAAAAAGGAGAGCAAACCTGATGTGGTGAGAGGGGGAAGCAAGTTTGGAATGGCAAGAAGTTGAGCAAACTTGAAGTGGTATAAGAGAGAGTAAATTTGAAATGGCATGAAGGAGAGTAAGCTGGAACAGAGAAGGAGAGCCAGACTGGAATGGTGAGACGGAGAGAGGTAAATGGGAGAGTTTCTTCTAGAAATCCAACTGTAAGCCATGGTGTTATGTAATGTCATAATGGTTGTGGTTGGTGTCATTGTTGTGGTTGCAGCATATACCTAGTTGAACTGGTATAGTGGCAGTAAAATTTTCTCGTCTCTGAGAATCTGGCTGTAGCCATGACTTGTGTTGGTCAGCTACATGCTGTATGGTCAAGACGGATGAGGAAATAGCTTGCAGAGGTGGAGACTGAGTGTGGGACACTGCTCAGAGGAGTGGTCAGGACAACCTGAGTAGATACCAAGAAATGGTGGAAGCAACAATGCACTGCAACAGCACATGCCCTCTGCCCCGTCTGACTTGACTTGTGGTTTTTTTTTTAGTGAGATAAAAGTGATATAAGTAGGATGAAAGTATAGAGGTGATATAGGTGGGGTAAAAGTGATATACATGGAGGAAGCCTGCCATCTGGTGAAGGAAGTCTGCCGCCCAGTGGTGGAAACTTGCCACTTGATGGAGGAAGCTTGCAGCTTGGTGGAGGAAGCTTGCAGCTTGGTGGAGGAAGCTTGCAGCTTGGTGGAGGAAGCTTGCAGCTTGGTGGAGGAAGCTTGCAGCTTGGTGGACGAAGCTTGCAGCTTGGTGGAAGAAGCTTGCAGCTTGGTGGAGGAAGATTGCAGCTTGGTGGAGAAAGCTTGCAGCTTGGTGGAGGAAGCTTGCCACTCAGTGTAGGATGCTTGCTACCCAAAGTGCTGAGCAGTGCTAGGGGCTTCTAATGACAACTGCAAGAGACTGTATGCAGCAGAGTGCCATTTCTGTCTGGTTGGCCACATTCTTCGTCTGACTGACTTGGAAACATCCATGACTTGCACACCACTTATTGGCAGGCATGAAAGGAAGCAGGTTGAAGATCACTTGGCAGTGGATATTTCAAGATGGGCTGAAGACACTCTACACTGTGTGGAATGGGTGGAGGAAACCTGAGGAAGGAAGCTTGCCAACATATTTATTTATTGTCAGTAGTGTAGTGTTAGTGCTTGTATATATAAATGTTTCTATGTCTGTCTATCTATCTATCTATCTGTCTGTCATACACACACACACACACACACACACACACACACACACACACACATGCATATATATATAGATATATATATATATAATTATAATACATCAGATGTGGTGTGCAAGAGTGACGGCTGTGCTGGTATGGTCATGTGTTGTGAATGGATGAGGACAGCTGTGTGAAAAAGTGTCACACCCCAGGAGTTGAGGGAATGAGGGAACCTGTGGAAGAGGTAGACCCAGGAAGACCTGGGATGAGGTGGTGAAGCACGACCTTTCAACATTGGGCCTCACCGAGGCAATGACAAGTGACCGAGACCTTTGGAGATATGACAGGCTTCTTTCAGTTTCCATCTGCCAAATCCATCCACAAGGCTTTGGTTGGACTGCGGCTATAGTAGAAGACACTTGCCCAACGTGCCATGCAGTGGGACTGAATCTGGAACCATGTGCTTAGGAAGCAAAACTTCTTATGAGACAACCGCACCTGTACCTATATATATATATATATATATATATATATATATATAAGGAAAGAGAGAGAGAGAGAGAGTATGTATCAGTGCAGTATGGGAGGTGGGTGCGAAGAAGGAGGTCGATCAGAGGAGTATGAAATAAACAGTCGATATGATTTATAGAAGTTAGATAAACTCACAATTTCCGACATATTGTAGCAGTCACATTGGACGAGTATCGATGGTGTAACGAGAGAGAGAGACACAGACAGAAGGACAGAGAGAGAGAGAGAGAGAGAGTTTTTGCTGTGTAGTTAGTAGAAGTGTAGGTGATCAGAGGAGGGTGTGTACGGTACGGTAAAAACATCGATATGATTTATAGGAGTTAGATATACTGACAATTTCCGACATATTCATTGCATGACAATTATCTCGGAACACAATTGCTGACATTGCTACAAGTTATTTACTCTTCCTCCTCCTCCTACACTACTACTACTACTACTACTACTACTTGGAGTTTGTATTGTTTTCTATTAATCTAACCCACACACGATCCTTTTTCTTTCTCTCTCTATATAGATTTCGATTACTTTCTTTGAGCAATCTCTATATGGAGTTCTTGTTAGTCTAAAACTCTTCTGGCTTTCTCTCATCCCCTCCCTCCCTCCCTCCCTCCTCTTCATATCTCTTGTCTTTGCTCCACATCTCTCGCTCTCTCTTCATTACTGTCTCTCTTTCTCCCCCTCTCTCTCTCTCTTCACCATCCTTTTCTCTCACTCTCTCTTGTAGATGTGCATTCATTGTTTCTCATTTTCTGTCTGTATCTCCTTCTCTCTCTCTCTCTCTCTCTCTCTCTCTCTCTCTCACCTTCTGGTTATAGAAACGTGCACACACATGTCATACATGCATACACACACATGTCATACATGCATACACACACATGCATTTATGCATATATGAGGGGTTGATGAAAAGCCTGGTTGGAGGGCCCAACCTTCTGTGTTCTTTTACAGGGTTTACAAAAACTGAAGGGCCGCTACAGTTAGTGTGTGAATCTGAGAGGGGAATATGTTGGATAAAATCATTAATGAACTGATCTTCCTCTATTTCCTTTTACCCAAAGCCAGGATCTTTTTAGCACCCCCTCATGTGTGTGTGTGTGTGTGTATATATACACACACTACTCCCCCTTCATGTACCATTAACTCATTTCTCCTCCCACTTCCTTTGTACTTTCCTGTCCCCACACAAGAAAAAAGTGAGAGAGAGAGAGAAGCCATCCATCCGTCCATCCATTCATTCCTGCAGCCATCCATCAATCAATTAATGTAATGATGTCCAGCCCCCCCCCCCCCCCCCCGATAAAAAAACAAAAACAATAACAGCAGCAAAAGACTGGCTGCTGCTGATCACCTTTAAGGCCTGTGTTGTTACTTGAGTGTCCAGCTGGTCATTGTTATGATAATGTAGTAGCAGTGATGATAGTGTAGAGGTGGTGGAGATAGGTGATGGGGTTTACAGAGGGGGATGGGACAGTGATGAGTATGGGGAGAGTAGGGAGTGTGGGATGATGATGATAATGATGGTGGAGACCATTTCAGTCAGTTTTTTCTTAGTTTGTTTGTCTGTTTCATGCAATTGGAAGCCTGTTTATCTCCCCTTAGTGGAAACATTAATTGCTAACAA
Source organism: Octopus bimaculoides (assembly GCF_046866305.1). Taxonomy (NCBI): domain Eukaryota; kingdom Metazoa; phylum Mollusca; class Cephalopoda; order Octopoda; family Octopodidae; genus Octopus; species Octopus bimaculoides. The sequence goes on along the minus strand of NC_142951.1, from coordinate 31,508,390 downwards.
AGCCATTCTCTCTGTAAAGCCCACCATCACCATCATCATTTCCTTGTTGTTATTGAGTATCTTGTTAAAAACAAAATAAATTCCAAGCAAAGGTTAAGGTTATTTTCATGGAAAGGCTTCACTGAGTATATTTAGAATCAGTGGAAAATACATATTGAATCCAAGTTTGCCATCCAGTTTGTTGTTATATTTTTATTATTTTTTGTTTATTTCACTGTTCTTATTTATTGTTTTTCTCTATTGTCATTCATTGTGAATTATTGTTTGTGTTTATTGTTATTGTTGCTTTTTATTTGGGAGGGATAATGTTTGGGAGTTTTTTTGTTTTGGTGGGAGGGTGAATATGTATTTTAAAAGGAATTCATTATTATTTGGACAAATAAGATGGCAAACTGGCAGAACCGTTAGCATGTGGGACAAAATGCTTGTTGGCAATTTGTCTGTCTTTATGTTCTGAGTTCAAATTCTGCCAAAGATGACTTTGCTTTTCATTCTCTCAATGTCAATTGAACATTGGGGTTGATATAACAACTAGCCCTCTCCTCCACTAAAAAAATGTCAGGCCTTGTGCCTATAGTAGAAAGGATTATTATTTGAAAGAATTCAGTGAAATTTTGTTAGTGAATTGTGTTTAATAAGTTATCACATCATAAAGTTAACTTTAGGATAACCTATATCATAAAATTAACATGTTGTAAAGTTAACACATGATTAAATTAGCATACCATGACGTTAGCATGTCATAAAGTTAGCATGTCATAAAGTTAGCATGTCATAAAGTTAGCATGTCATAAAGTTAGCATGTCATAAAGTTAGCATGTCATAAAGTTAGCATGTCATAAAGTTAGCATGTCATAAAGTTAGCATGTCATAAAGTTAGCATGTCATAAAGTTAGCATGTCATAAAGTTAGCATGTCATAAAGTTAGCATGTCATAAAGTTAGCATGTCATAAAGTTAGCATGTCATAAAGTTAACATGTTATAAACTTATCACTTCATAAAATTAGCACATCATAAAGTTGGCAAATCAAAAAATTAGTTTGTCATAAAGTTATTATATCATTAAGTTAGCATGGCATCTCAAAGTTAGTGAATAATAAAATTATTGCATCATAGAGTTAAGGAGTTATAAAGTTAGCATGTTAGAAAGTTGACACATTCCGTATTCAGTCCATTATAAAGATAGTATTTCAGAGTTAATACTTCAATTGAGTACCACTCATAAAGTTGGCACATCTTGAATTTAGCATGTTGGGGGCTCTGCAAAGATGATGGGCTCTGTTCCTTATTCACCAATAAGAGCAGAGAGTGATTATTCTGTCATATGTTAATATGTAATGTGTTGCAATTTAATGAAGAATTTTGTCAAATGTTGTTTTGTGCTAAAAATGTGTTTTTCTATTTCTCCTATTTTTAGGTAAGTGTGTGTTTGGATTTCTTGCGAAAACTACTTGAGTGGTACAGCTGGAAATGGTTCTCCCTGCTTGTCTTGTTGTGGAACAAAGTGAATGCCAAAAAAAAAGAAGCAACTAAGATGGTTCTTGGCTGCGGTTTTAGCTGCTTTCATTTCAAGTAACTTTTGTTTCTATTTTGTTGTCATCAATGTGATCAGCAGTGTCATTATTATCATCATCATCAATCAATATGATCATGAACACCAGTCATCATTCATGATCATCATCAGTCATCATTCAAGATCATCATCAGTCATCATTCAAGATCATCATCAGTCATCATTCAAGATCATCATCAGTCATCATTCATTATCATCATCAGTCATCATTCACGATCATCTTCAATCATCATCATCATCAGTCATCATTCATGATCATCATCAGTCATCATTTGTGATGCTGATGATGATCATCATCATTGTCATGATCATTGTGGCTAGCATCATCATCAATGATTATTAGTGTTTTTACCATATATAGCTTCATCCTTATTAGTGTCATCATCAATCCATTTCATTGCCATTTAGTTTTATTATTAACAATGCTGTCATCACTAGTGTCATGTATATATGAGTATATATATGTATATATATATATGTGTGTGTGTATATATATGTGTATATATATATGTGTGTGTGTGTATATATGTGTGTATATATATGTATATATACATACACACACATATACATACACATATCTCTCTCTCTCTTTCTCTCTCTCTCTCTCTCTCCCTCTCTCTCTCTCTCTATATATATATATATGTGTGTGTATATATTATGTTTTATATACAAGTGTAATTATATTCCTTTTTTTAGAGTCTGCTTCTCTCAGCAATATGTGCTTGTGTCCTTGAGCACGTCATTTTGTGTGTGTGTGTGTGTGTGGTGATTGACCATAGATTTGTGCACAACTCCTTAATCCATTAAAGATTATCCATATTAAATCCCCCTACTTTTTATAGAACTAAGATAATACAATTGAAAGGTACTAACGTCTGTGGTGATAAGAATGATGACGATGATGATGGTGGTGGTGGCGGCGATGATGATGGTGGTAGTGGTGGTGTCTCTCTTGCACTGGTGGTGTCTCTCTTGCACTGGTGGTGTCTCTCTCCACCGTAATACCCTACTCTTAAAAATCACAAACTGTAATGACCCAACTGTTTAGATATTAGACACTTAGAGTTCAAATCCAGCTCCAGGCAGTCTATTTCGAAACTTCCAAGTTCATACCCAGTTTCAAATAACCTTCTTTGAATCTTCCACATTTACATATGGCTCCAGGCAGTCTATTTAGAAACTTCCTGGTCGTTAGTATTGAATTCACATCCAGCTGCAGGCTGTCTACTTCTAAACTTACAAGTGACTTACATCCCATCCAGTGTCAGATTTGTCTCTCATCTACTTTGAACCTAGGGTCAAGCAACCAGACATCAGCTGCTCTGGGTTACGAGGGTCTCATGAGCATTTTTTCTAGGGCTCTTGTGGTTAGTTCTTGAGGTTGTTTTAACCACTGCAGCAAGACCATGCTGGAGCACCAGTTTAAAAGTGGTTCATGAAAAGGATTTTTGTTTTGTTTTTAAAGACTTATTCACTGTTTTACTACTTGTGAATTTTTCTGAGTATTGTTCAAGCAGTTTTGGTTACTCATTTGATGGGTTTTAGCATATCTGAACTTTGTATACAATGGGTTCATTATTATAGCTGGGATCCGCCTATGTGTCATGTTTTCTATCTTCTTGCCCATCTTGTCAAACAGCAAATCCTGGGTAATTGACATCGTTGAGTATCAAAACAGGATGTCTGTGTAGTGTGTGAAAGCACATGGTTCAGTGATTAGAGTATCAGGCTTACAATCATGAGGTAGTGAGTTCGATTCTCGGACCGGGCTGTTGTGTTTGTGTTCTTGGACAAGACACTTTATGTCATGTTGCTCCTGTTAACTCAGCTGTAGAAATGAGTTGCAACATCACTGGTGCCAAGCTGTATCAGCCTTTGCCTTTCCCTTGGATAACATCAGTGGTTCAAGAGAGATAGTGAGTGATGCAGCAAGAATGAGCATCGATGATGGTAGGAGGACAGAAACATCTGACTCAGAGTCACAAAACCTGATTCAGCATAGTTTATGCTATTGTGTGAGAGTTTTGTTGCCTACATCAGCGGGTGCCCCAGGGCAGTTTTGTTGTCACTTGTGGAAGGGGGCCAAAATGCCTGCAGAGTTGCTTCACCACCTGATGAGGCATTGACCATCCCCACTTGCATTCAAAGACAGAATAGAATACAGCAGCACTCTCTCACCACACGAATGTTTACCGTAAATTTAGATAAGGCCTTGTATTTTCCCTCATCTCCTCGAGAGTCTCGGATTAGCTGCAAAGGAGAGGAAAGATGTCAGAAAATTGTCAGAAATCATCACTGTCATCACCACTGCCATCATCATCACCATCACCATCGTCATCACCACTACTACCATCATCATCTCCACTACTCTTGCTGCTACCATCCCAACCACCACCACCACCACCACCACCACTGTTGTTGTCATACGTCAGTCAGCAGGGTTTTTTAAATATATATTTCGTTCAATATATCAATTTTTTTTTCTTTCCATATTTCTTTTTTAATGTGGAATTAATGTGATGATAGGATATTGGGAAGAGAATCGGCTCAGCACCACTTACTACAACAGCAACAATCCACCAACACTACCACCACCACCACCACCACCACTGCCGCTGCCACCAATACTGTGGTTACTAGCACTACCATCACCACCACCACCACCATTACAAATTCTGTTGTTAGTAGCACCACCATCACCATCATCACTACCACCACCAATACTATGGTTACTGGCTACTTTACCATCATAACCATCACCACTACCACCACTACAATTACGACCACCTATACCACCACCTCCTTAACTACAACCATTAATACAGCCTTCAGTAGCACTTCCACCTCCAACATCTCTACTACGACTACTATCGTTGCAAACAGACTGATATTACCACCACCACCACCACCTCTACTACCAATTGCTCCATTGATATGATCGGGTGTTATGATACACCACCACTCACATCAGCATTTTCTCCAGTGGCTACAGCAATATCAATATAATATATAATATAATACTATACAGCAACATGCCACCACCACCACCACCAGCATCACCACCACCACAACAGCAGCAGCAACACCATCACCACCACCAGTGGCACCAATACCACCACCACCACCACCAACAACAACAACAATGGCAGCAACATCATCAATATGAAATTGTTACTTTCTCACAAACAATTTTTTAACCAGCGCTCAATAGTGCACACATGCAGATATCGCATATCCATACGCATGGCAACATATCGCATACGAGGCTATTACCCATTATGATAGCATATCTTATGTGCATTTGATGCAGCTATTAACCCATACGTAGCCTTTTGGTGTGATGATACGCTCTCATATCACATCCCCATATACATACATGTATATATATGTAGATATATATATATGTATATACACACACGTATATATATATATATATAATATATACACGTGTGTGTGTATGTGTGTGTGTGCCGCATCATATGCAACCATCACACCCACATCCACATGAATATATCATGCGCTATCATATGTATCATGCGTATCCATCAACTATCGACAGTCACATCCATCACGTGTGTGTGTGTTTATTTACATATGCTTCCTTTTTTCTTTTCTTTTTACTTGTTTCAGTCATTTGACTGTGGCCATACTGGAGCACCACCTTGAGGGGGTTTTAGTCAAACAAATCGACCCCAGGACTTATTTTTTAAGCGTAGATTTTTTGGGGAGCTGAACCACTAAGTTACAGGGATGTAAACATACCAACATCGGTTGTCAAGTGGTGATGGGGTGGTACAAACACAGACTACTGTTTGACATGCTGGATCATTGGCTGATTGACTGACTTGGTCATTGATTGACTGAGTCATTGACTGACTGACATACTGAATCATTGATTGACTAACTGTGTCATTGATTGATTGATATACTGGGTTAAGGAACTAACTGATATATGACTGATGGCTAATAATACCGAGATCTTGTTTAGCTATTATTTGATGGTTGTAATTGAGCATCATTTTAATTGCTGGTCATAGAATTCTATATATATCATCATCACCCTGTCCACTTTCCCATGCTTGTATGGGTCACTTGGAATTTGTTAAGACAGTTTACTATGGTTGGATGCCTGTTTTGCCACCAACGGTCACCTGTCTTTTAAGTGAGGTAATATTTCCCAATGACCAGACATGTTTTCACAGAAGACTGGAAATGACAGACACTGCTTTTATGATGGTCACATTTGTTTGCAACTATCATATGATGTCAAGACAAGGAGACAATAACACGCATGCACACACACACACACACACACACACACAGCTTTCAGTTTCTGTCTATCAAGTCCTCAAGTTCACTCACAAGACTTTGGTCGACGTGGGGGCTATAGTTGAAGACACTTGCCTAAGGTGCTCTGCAGTGAGACTGAACTCAGAGCCCTATGGTTCACAAGCAAACTTCTTACCACACAGCCATGCCTACACCCATTATATATATATGTGTATGTGTGTGTGTGTGTGTGTGTATGTATAGCCATTTTTTCCTTTCTCTCTTCATTTTTGCCTCTCAACCCTTTCTGTCAAAGAGCATAGACTGGAAATGTCAAAGACTTTTCTATTCTTCCTGAATGTCTAACTAATACACCTGCTTGTTGTTCCTTCACTCGTCTTTGTTTTTTATTTTCTGTAAATTTTAACCACACACACACAAGTGTGTGTGTGTATATATATTGTATATATGTATATATATATATATATATATATATATATATATATATATATATATATATATATATATATATATATATATATATATATACATATATATATAAGCTCAAAGTTCAGTGTTGTCTTCTTTTAAGATGGTAGTTGTGTGGTTTGGAGGTCAGTTTTTTTTTTTTTCTAGTAGGTCAATTAACAAAGCATGGGGGGGGGGGGGTGCTCACTTGTAGATTTCACATGGTTTCCCGCAGTGTATTCATCCACACACACATAAACATGCATTTACACTTAAACACACATGAATGTGCAAATCCTGTGCATGTGTATATATGTATGAGTATAGACACAAGTATTTAGGTATGGACATATATTTTATGCATAGTGCAGCTATATACTAAAAGTTCATATCTAGGTGCATGCATATATGTATGTATGTGTGCATGCATGTGTGTGTGTGTGTGTGTGTGTGTGTGTGTGTGTGTGTGTGTGAATATATATATATATATATATATATACATGCACACACATACACACACATATATGTGTATATATATATAAACATACACACATACATATATATGTGTATACAAACGTGTATGTGTATATATACATATTTGTATGCATATGTATATATACACACACACACACATATATATATATATATATATATATATATATATATATATATATATATATATATATATATATACATACTCATATATATATGCACATATATGTGTGTGTATGTATATACATATCACATATTTATCTTTGCTGAAGTTGTACACATACGTTTACACACCAGCATATAAATACACTTGCACACACACACACACACACACACACACCTATAATCACACATGTGTACATGCATATACTTGCATACAACTCTATAATGCACACTTGTGTATGCATGCACACACATACACATCTATACATGCACTTATAGTCACCCACTTACACGCACCCATATGTGCGTACCTACACACACACACCTATATACACATGCCTATTAATTCACGCACAGACTTATACACGTGCATAGCTAAGCACTGAATCCTTTAATGACACACCTATATTAATGCCTACCAACCTCTACACACACACACACACACACATGCATGTTCATACACACACAAACATGCATGCATGTATGCATGTATCTATATACATGTGCATACATCCACACTCGCATATGCATACAGCCCTATACATAAGCACATGCATACATATGTGCACACACTTGTATTGACACACCTATTGTTATGCACACAGCTGCACACACGTCCACCCATACACACACACACACATGTATACATGTGCATACACACAAGTGCATACACACAAGTGCATACACACAAGTGCATACACACACAGTTGTATACATGTGATGCTGTAATGCAGTAACTCTGACCTCCACAATTACCACCACCATCCCAATAACTAACAAGCTGGTCACCTTGCATGCCTCTCTCACCCTCTCTTTATCTGTCTGTCTCTCTATCTATCCATCTACATCTCTACCTATTTATCTGTATGTCTGTCTGTCTCTCTCTTTCTCTATCTATCTATCTATCTGTTTTTCTCATCCCCCTCCATGTTAGATGGCCATCCTTTTTCTATGAACACCTGATTGCTCTTTTGTATGTCTTCCCATTACTTTGTCTGTTTGTCAGCCAGTCTACATGTCTCAGCTTTCCTGTAATAGTTTGTCGGTCTGTCTCTCTGTCTAGATAGCTGTCTCTCTCTAGATAGCTGTCTCTCTCTCTAGATAGCTGTCTCTCTCTCTAGATAGCTGTCTCTCTCTCTAGATAGCTGTCTCTCTCTCTAGATAGCTGTCTCTCTCTCTAGATAGCTGTCTCTCTCTCTAGATAGCTGTCTCTCTCTCTAGATAGCTGTCTCTCTCTCTAGATAGCTGTCTCTCTCTCTAGATAGCTGTCTCTCTCTCTAGATACCTGTCTCTCTCTCTAGATAGCTGTCTCTCTCTCTAGATAGCTATCTCTCTCTCTAGATAGCTGTCTCTCTCTCTAGATAGCTGTCTCTTTCTCTACATAGCTGTCTCTTTCTCTACATAGCTGTCTCTTTCTCTACATAGCTGTCTCTCTCTCTAGATAGCTGTCTCTCTCTCTAGATAGCTGTCTCTCTCTCTAGATAGCTGTCTCTCTCTCTAGATAGCTGTCTCTCTCTCTAGATAGCTGTCTCTCTCTCTAGAT
>NC_142951.1:31474882-31494882 GCF_046866305.1 Octopus bimaculoides | reverse complement strand
ATATCCTTCCTGTTACCAACCTTTACCTCTTCCAAGACATCTTCTTGTAGAATATTCAAAAATACTGCTTGTATGACAGTGATGATCATTTTACAGCTATCTTTTGGTTTGAAGACAAGGAGATGCAAACGTACACATATACATTACATGTGCATTGCTTTCTCTATTTTCTTTCTCCATTTTTTTTTTTCTCTCGTGTCTACTTTTTCAGAAGAAGAGTGTATGCACGAAACATAAAATACTTTTTCTTCTGTTTCTTTCTACTTCCTGAGCATAAACCTAATATACTCTGTGGGTTTTTTTAACCTTGTTTCATGTTCTATAATTTTGTTTACACTATATGGGGATTAGAATCAATTAAATGAAGTTGCATGAACCGATTGTACTGCATTACCTCTGGATATCTTTGTTGCTTATTGTGATTCTAATCACCTTATTTTGAAATTGTATGGATAATACCGTACTAAATTCTGGTGTTTCAACTTAAGTACCATATTCATCTGAATCTAAATTTTTGCTGAACTCATATATATATATATATATATATATATATATATATATATATATATATATATATATATATATATATGGTGCACTTTTTTTTTTCCAAAAAGAATAGGCACAGGTGCTGTGCAGTAAGAAAGTTGCTTCCCAACCATGTGGTTCCAGGTTCAGTTCCACTGTGTGGTACCTAGGGCAAGTGTCTTCCACTATAACCTCAAGCTGACCAAAGCTTTGTGAGTGGATTTGGTAGACAGGAATTGAAGGAAGCTTGTCATATATGTGTGTGTTCTCCCACCACCACCACCACCACCACCACCACTTGATAATCAGTGTTGGTTTGTTTATGTCCCCATAATTTAGTAGCTCAGCAAAAAAAGACCAAAAAGATAAGAAGTAAGCTTTAAAGAAATATTAGTACTGGGGTCGATTCATTCAACTAAAAGTTCTTCAAGGCAGTGCCCCAGCATGGCCGCAGTCTGATGACCGAGAGAAAAAAAAATATCATCATTATCATACGTCTGTCTTCCATGCATGATGGGTAGGACTGTTGACAGGAGCCGGCCAGGTAGAAGACTACCCCAGGCGACTGTGTCTGTTTTGGCAGGGTTTTATGACTGGATGTCCTTCCTAACACCAACCACTCTGCAGAGGGAATTGAATGCTTTTTATGTGGCACCAGCACAGGTGATTGAAGTTTAAGTCTGATTGCACCATTTTTCTTTCTGGCTTTACAATGTAAGCATGGCCATTCCACTAGCAATGTGCACCAAAGAAGAACAAAGAGCAGTGATCCAATTTCTCTGGAAAAGGGGTGTACGATTAACTGTGCTTTGCTGGCCAACAAACTGAAGCCAGCAATTCGCACCAAATGCTGAAGCCTATTGTCGAAGAAAGTTTTGTTGTTGCATGACAATGCACTCCAACAGACGGCCACCCAAACCGTTGAAACCATTCACGAATGTCACCATCATGTAAGTAGTGTTCTTTGTTACCAAACGTCCGTGAAAACATGTCTGGCCACGAAGAAATTTTACTTTACTTGAAAACAGGTGAGGGTTGGCAACTGGAAGAGCATCCAGCTGTAGGGAATATACCTTGACATCTGACCTATGCAGGCATAGAAAAGTGGATGTTAAAATGATGATGATGATGCAATGATTTTTTCACATGGGGTACAATAATACTGTTTGGACATGATAAAGGGGAGTGCACTGGACAAAAAAAAAATTTGGAGGACCCTTGTAATTGAGTGTGAATTGACTGGCTATTTCTAGCAAATTGAGCAGTCTCATTGAGGCTTCTATCTTTTATGATTGGGAGAGAAGCAGGGTAGTTTGGTGGCATTTGTGAGTTTGTAAAGTGTCTGGACCAATAAAGATAACAACAGCATCACCACCACAACATCCCCCTCCACACTTCCCTTGTAATATTTCAAAATGTTTCCCTCTCATATGATTTTTCATTAACGTTTTGTTCAAAATGGCTGCCATAATGGTTTCATTACACATTTTCACACACACACACACACACATTTATTTATTTATTTTTCTATCTTCCATCTTCTCGGTTCATCTTCATTCTTTGATCTATCTTTCAATTTCTTGATTCTTTTCTTTTTCTTTCATTTTTAAAAAATATGTTTTTGCATTGTTCTGATTTTTTTTTTCCTTCCCACACTTAACTCCTTCCTTGTCTCTCGCTCATTCCTTATCTCTAACTCCTTCCTTCTCTCTTGGTCCCCCCCCTCTTGTTCCTTCCTTCCCTCTCATTTCATCCTTCCTTTTCGCTCCTTTCTTCCCTGTTATTCTTTTTCTGTTGCTCCTTCCTTCCCTCTCGCTCCTTCCCTCTCGCTCCTTCCTTCTCTCTCGCTCCTTCCTTCTCTCTCGCTCCTTCCTTCTCTCTCGCTCCTTCCTTCTCTCTTGCTCCTTCCCTTTCGCTCCTTTCTTCCCTGTCACTCCTTTTCTGTTGCTCCTTCCTTTCTTTTTGCTCCTTCCTTCCCTCTTGCTCTTTCCTTCCCTCGCTCCTTCCGTCTCTCTTGGTCCTTCCCTCCCTCGTGTTCCTTCCTTCCCTCTCATTTCATCCTTCCTTTTCGCTCCTTTCTTCCCTGTCACTCCTTTTCTGTTGTTCCTTTCTTCCCTGTTGTTCCTTCTTTTCTTTTTGCTCCTTCCTTCTCTCGCTCCTTCCTTCCCTCGCTCCTTCCTTCCCTCGCTCCTTCCTTCCCTCTCGCCCCCTCTTTCCCTTCTGTTCCTTCCTTCCCTCTTGCTCCTTCCCTTCTCACTCGCTCCTTTCATTCCCACGCTTTCTTTCTCATTCCTTCCCTATCATTTTCCCCTTCTTTTCCCCTTACTCACTCCTTCATCCCTTTATCCTTCCAACCTGCATCATTCCTTCAGAACCCGCCATGTCTTCAATCCTTCACATTCCCTTTAAGTAAATTATCAACATACTATGTGTGTGTGTGTGTGTGTGTGTGTGTGAAAGAGAGAGAAAGAGTGTGTATGCATATGTCAGTGTGTGTGTGAATGAAAGAGAGTATGTGTGTATGTGTGTGTATGTGTGATAGAACCTGATATAGAAGGGGAGGGGGGAAAGATAAAATCTGTTTATTGATTTAGGTTTTCGTACACAACTGATGTTTTACTGAGCACTGCAGCACCGCTGCCACCACTACCAACGCCACAAGTACCATCACCAAAACCATCAACACAGCCACTGATAACCACCATTACTACCACCAATACAGTTATCAATAGTAACACAGTTACCACTTCTGCCACCGCCAATGCAGTTAGTTGGTGCTAGTACTACAACCAAAACAACTACCCCTTGTACTACCACCACTACCAGCACCACTACTACCACCAACACAGCTTTCACTACTAACACAGTTACCACTACAATTACTACTACTACTACTACTAACTACTACTACTACTACTACTACTACTAACACCAACACAGTTGCTGCTAGTACTACAGCCAAGACAACCACCTCTGGTACTTCTATCAGCACCATCACCACTATACTACAACACCAACAATTTACCACTGCTGTTGCTATCATCAATTCATACCAGTGTCACTTTCATGACCACCACAATCTAAACAGCCACAAATAGCATGGCTGCCAACCACCACTACCACTACCACCACCACCACCACCACTACCATTATCACTGCCATCACCACCACCATCATCACCATCAACAATATGGAATGGCTATAAAAAAAAACCCATTCTATATTGGTTTGTTACCACTTTTTTCTCTTTCGCTTTCTCTGTTTTGTAATCTCTCTCTCTCTCTCCCCTTTGCACTCCATTTCTCTCTCATTCTCTATTTCTTTTTTTCTTACACACACACACACACATACTCTCTGTCTGTCTGTCTGTGTCTCTCTCTGTGCCTTTCCATGTCTCTCTTTCCACTTGCATCTCTCTCTCATACATCTCTCTCTCTCATACATCACTCTCTCATACATCTCTCTTCTCTCTCCATCTCTCCATATTCTTATCTCTCTGTCTCATTCTCCATTTTCATCTTTCGCAATTTTTTTTAATGCTAAAATCTTGTTTTATATTTCTGTGTTGTTGTTAAAAGACTATTTGATGTTACTGTGTTAGTTTACAGCTATCTTTAAACACTCACTGCATCTATACACACACACACACACACACACACACATTCACATACAAGCACACATGTACGTACAAACATACACATATATATATAAACATACCCACTTATCTATATACAAACATACACATATACATACAAACCTACACACATACATAGACATTTACACATATATACAGGGCCACATAAAAACATGCAAGCATACCTATATATACACACACACACACACATGCACATATACACATATGCATGTATGTATGTGTATATATAAATACATATAGATAGATAGATATATGCATGTATATATATATAGATATACACACACATACATACATACATACATGCGAATGATCACTCTTATTTTCATTTCATGCAGGCGTATTTATGCATAGACACAGATGCATGTGCAAATTTATCTACACACGCCCATTTAATAATTTTCTTATCCAATACACACACACACACACACACACATCCACACACACACACACATACACAGCCATGTGCACATGAATCCATCAACACACACTTGTCTACCAACAAACAAACGCTCACACCTATGTTAAAAAAATTTGCCTCCCACTCCATTATACATACACACATATACACATACATATATATACACACATTGCGAAGACTAATTCTCTATAATTTTCTAAAATCTTCATATTCCATTCCTTTAATTTCTTGACTAATTCAAAGTATCTTCACTGCTATTACTATCACCATCATCACCATCATTATGAACACTGCTACCCCCTCCACCATCAACATCACCAGCCTCATCAGCATCGTCATCATCATCATCATCAGTAACACCACCTCTGTCTATAATATCATTTCTGCTACGGTCTGGTCAACATGTAACATTTTAAATACGGAACACAATTGAAGACGTATATATATATATATATATATATATATATATATATATATATATAAAATTTAATAAATGGAGTAATATGCATATGTTAAATGAATTCTTTTATTTCCAACATATGTTTCGAAGATTACAAATGGTTTCTTCCAAAGGAATAAGTGATGTTGATAAAAATGTAATCTTCTCTTCAGGGAAATACATAGGAACCAGCTTAACCGTAAGACATTTTACATTATATATATATATATATATATATATATATATATATATGAGAGAGAGAGAGAGAGAGAGAGAGAGAGAGAGAGAGAGAGAGAGAGAGAGAGAGAGAGAGAGAGAGAGAGAGATTAGTTATTGGATTCATTAGAATCTAGGCACATCAACATGTAGGATGCCAAAAATGGCTAGGTACAATAACATAGGGGTCACTATGAGGTAAAACAACCATGAAGGTATCATATGTTGGTAGGATACTGTAGATATGTAAGTATCAAATCCTTATCTAAAGTTGGTTGGCATCATCAAGGTATTATCTCACCTGTTTATTACCAGTTTAAAATTTTACCTGAAGATGGTGGATTGTATGCTATGATGTAATCTATGAATACGCTGACCAAATCTTTGTGAATGGATTTAATAGTTGGAAACTGAAAGTAGCTCAATACTTTATATATGTGTGTATTTCTGTGTCTGTTCCTCCCCTCTGCTTGACAACTGGTGTTTGTGTGTTTATGTCCCTGTTACTTAGTGGCTTAGCAAAAATGACTGATAAAATAAGTACCAGGCTTTAGAAAAAGAGCACTAGGACCGCTTTGTTTGACTAGAATTCTTCAAGGTGGTGCCCCCACATGGCCACAGTCTAACGGCTAGAAAATTCCTTTAGTGTTGACTGTCAAAATTCCTCGTATCAAAACTCTCTGATCAAAACTTGTCTGATGACCTCGAGAGCCCACAAAGTTGTAAGAGACTGATTCAACGGGTATAAAGATATTGTGTGTGATTTGTAACACAATTAACCATTAACGAAGGATATGTGTTTTATTCTGTCTTTGATTTTGTTCTGTAGCTTATACGACATTTATATTATTCATAAGACAATTAACTGAGAGCTGAATATTTGAAGTTAAGTGTGTGTGGGTGTGTGTATGTTACGTGTTTGTGTAATATATATATATAATACAAAGAATATATATGCATGTATACACACATATATGTACATACTTACATCTACATGTGTATATAGATGCATATCAGGGTACAGGACGTTAGAACAATGAACTACAGACAACGGAACGAACACATAGGGAAAACATATAGCCACTTGGAATTAATCCTTCGTCAGCTGCCTCTATTCTAACTAGACGTATATATATATATATATATATATATATATATATATATATATATAATTATGTGTATTTCTTCTATCTTAATGAATAAAAATTCTTCTGATAGAATAAATGGGTTAATAGAAACCAATGTAGCAAAGAACACAAAATAACTGTGGTTAGCTCCTGTTTTTAAGGCAGGAACTCCTTGAAATTTTGGGTATTTGAGTATATTTAAGAATTTAAGGATTGGAGAAAACGCATGTTATAATTGCATACTTTATTCCTACATATGTTTCAAAGGATTACAACCTGTGTTTTTATTTATTGACAGTTCGCTTCCCTCTTCTCCAAATTCATGTCATGCCAATGTTAGAAACTCAAACCTCCTCCTCCTCCTCCTCCTCAACCTTAATTCCTCATCCAAATAAACGATTGAAGTTTATTAATCCATAATCCTTGATGTTTTGTCCCTCCTTTCAACTGTTGCAACTGGTAGTGATGATTTATGATGGTGGTGGTAATGGTATGTTTGCCCCCCCCCCACCCACCACCCCGATAGTGCCGTTGCTGTTGTTAAATAAACAAGGGGTGGTGGTGGTGGTGGTATATATCTAGATTAACTGACCCAAATAGTTCAAACTCTGTCTTTCCAACCCACTCCCTGGACAACCCTTGCACTTCCACCACTCTATCTTTTATAACATTCCTCTCTATCATACTATTTATAGATAACCACGCATCCACACACACACACGAACACACACACACACACACACACACACACACACACACACACACACACACACACACACTTGTATTCACATTCATAGTTCCTGTATGTACAGACACAACATTCACATACACACACACATACATGCACACCGAACAACAAAACAATAGGAAAATAATTCTAGATGGTTTTTATTTTCTGGATTGCTTTGATCTTCACTCTCCTTTCCTCTTGTGTGTGTGTGTGTGTGTGTGTGTGTGTGTGTGTCCCTTGGTATTTTTTATTGTTTTTTTTTATGGTTTAGTGCACATAAATTTGAGCAACAAAATCTTATGTGGATCCCCAAGGGTCATCTGGATTCCTATTGTGAGCCACTGATTGATGTAGATATTCAGGTTCAAGGTTTACATACTATCAAACCAGAGAGATAATTTAGTTTCATTATCAGAGAAACCTAACTCAAAACCTTGTGTTCAATGAGTAACATGGAAATGTGTTGACTGAGAGCATTTATACATTAATTAATTAATTAATTAATTAAAACGTGGTGGAAGGACCCAGGGTGGGTTTTTTTTTTTTGAGATATTTTTTTGGAATAAAAGTGTGTCTTATAATAATAATAATAATAATAATAATAATAATAATAATAATAATAATGAACTTATTGTATACAGTGCTCAGGTGCACTGCAACTCATCAGAAAAAGTGGCCAAAACTGCATGAACAATACTCAGAATATGCACAAGAAGTGAATAGTGAAAGGGTCTTAAAACAAAAAGAAAGGGAAGAAAAAGCAATGGAGGTAGGGGTGTCAGGTGTACTTTTGATGAATTTCAAGAAGCATGGAAGTTTTGAAGGGTGTAGTGTCTCAACTGCTAACAACTGATGCAAGTAGTTTATTTCCATGGTTCAGCAATTCTGACTGTGAAAACAATGTCTCCAAAAGTCATGGGTGCTGTGTTGTTTTTTCATTTTGTAAGCATGTCCACGAGTGTTAGACAAATGGAGCACTCGTAATATCGGTCAAATATGGCATCTTTCCTTTCGGAGAGGTCTGGACTCCTGTCGGTTATTATTTATTATGTCACTAAACACACCCAGGCCACACACACACACACACACACACACACACACACACACACACACACACACACACACAGCCCTCTCCTCCCCTCCCCCTCCCTTGTCTTTCATGGTGTTGACAGTTCTGCCAACTCATCTCGTGGTTTGTCGAAGCCCATCAGGTGCTTCACTCCACTGCACCAATCAGTCGAGAATGTCATTGCAAGAGTTTGACCAGCAGTGTGCACAGTGGTGCATTTAATTAGGTTTCCGTTTCATCTACTTCGCTGAACTGCATGGCGTTGTTGCACTTATCTGCAAGTATTTTATGCAGCGTGGCATTTCATGCATCACATTTCAATTTCAGTTTGTGTACTCTTCTGCATATGTATGTATGTGTGTGCATGTATGTATACACATGTATATATGTGTATATGGCATAACAACAACAACAAAGACTTTTGTATGTAGCAGCTGATGAAGGACCCCAGCAGCTGGTGAAACGCTGTGTTGGAACCGATCTGTGTAGCTCATGCCAGTACAGGGGAGCTGTAATGTTCATGCAATTGAAATATGTGAAATAACTAAGGCCTTTCTGGTGCTGAGCTTAGTCTAAGTCGAACTAGAAATTAACCCTTTAGTGTTCGGATTATTCTCTCAAATGTGACGTTTGTTTGTTTATATTGTTTTGAATTAATCATGCATTATCTTGTAGTTTAGAGATTTCAGTGATGTGATTTTTTTTAGTTTGAGAATGACATGGTAGGGCTGAGGTGAGAGGCCAGATCTGGTCAGTTTCTGTATAAAACAGGTTAAATATTTTGGTTGGATATAGCCAGTTTGAATGCTAAAGGGTTAAATATGTTTAGCTAACCTGATTTTGTTCTTCTTTACATTCTGAGTTCAAATTTCATTGAGGTTGATTTTGTCTTTCATCCTTTTAGGGTCGATAAAAAAAAAAAGCGTACCATTTGAGAACTGGGGTCGATGTAGTCGACTTATCCTCTCCTCCGAAATTGCTGGTCTTGTGCTAAAATTTCAAATCTCTAAAATCAAAATCACTTCAGCGTTTCATCTGTCTTCATGCTCTGAGTTCAAATTCCACTGAGGTTGACTTTGCCTTTTGTCCTTTTGGGGTTGATAAAATAAAGTACCAGTCAAATACAGGGGGCTGATGTAATCAACTTATCCCCTCTTCTTCAGAGTTGCTGGCCTTGTGCTAGTATTTGAAATCAATATTACTACTATCACCACTCGACAACAGCATCACAGCTACTACCACTGTGGACACTACAACCATAACAACAATTACCACCACCACCAGCATCACAACAATTACCACCAGCATCACAACAATTACCACCATCATCACCACTACAACTGACAATAGTATAACCACCACCACCAATACCATCTCCGCTACTAGCTTTACTAGCATCTCCAATATCATCACCACCACCACTCCCTGACCCCTAATGTCCCTACTATGTTCATCATCATCGTCACTACTATCACCACTACAACCCCGGTACCATCACTCACATCACCATTGCCACCACCACCACCACCACCATGACGACAACTACAACAACAACCACCACCACTGCCATGGCCAATACCAACAAACCACTACTGTTACTGCTATCTCACTATCACCACCACCGCCACTACAATTGCTGCTACCAACACCATCACCACCACTGCCACTACTGACCCCACAACCACCATCACACTACCACTGTTATTGCTGTCTCAGTATCACCACCATCACCATAAATTCTATCATGCCACCACCACCACCAATACCATCACTCTCACCACCACCTCCACAAATTCTATCAAGTTGCCATCACTCCACCGCCATCTCCACTACCACCGCCACCACTACCACCACAGCCATAAAATCTATCATGCCGCCACCACCACCATCACTCACCACCACTACCATAAATTCTATCATGCTGCCGCTGCCATCACCACCACAAATTCTATTATGCTGCCACCATCTCCACCACCACCACCACCACCACCACCATCATCTCCACCGCCACTACCATCTCCACCGCCACCACCGTCACCACTGTGAACTGAGTCAGATAAATTGATTGTTATATAAAGTAACTGTTGATTGACCTACTGATGCTGTACACACACACATACACACACACACACACACACAGAGAGGATGTGTATATGAAGAGAATCAGATGTGTAGCGCATTGCGCGCGCGTGTATGTATATGTGTATATCGTTCTGCAGTGTGCTGTGTATGTATTATACGTGTCTGTGTAGTGTGTGTCTGCGTGTGCATATTGGAGGAGTCAGCGATATCAATCGATTGTAATATATAGCTTTAAACTGTTGATTCACTAACTGAAGGTGTGTACACGGAAGTCAGGTGGGTGTATGTATGAGTGTATTTGTATACCGAGCGTGTGTACATGTGTATTCTATATGTGTTCATATGCGTTTGTGTTGTATGAACTGAATTAGCTTTTCTCCCTCTCGCTCTCTCTCTCTCTCTGTGTCTCTCCCCCCCTCTCTCTCTCTCTAAATATATACATGCATACATGCACACGTGTTTGGATGTATACATTGAACTCTTGCGTTATATATTCCTTCCTTGCTTTACATGCTCTGCTATTTGTCGACCATTCTTCCTGTCTGTTCGGTTTCACCTAGTTTCACTCGGAACATTAAAGTCATAGCACCAACTACCTGTTGGAGCGGTGTGCACTCTCAGTGATTAGATATCTTACCTAGCTGGATGAATTAGGTGTGTGTAGCATCAGGAGGGGCATCTGGCTGGAAAGACAGACTCAAAATGAAGTGTAATAATAATAATAATAATAATAATAATAATAATAATGATGATTTCTTTTATTGGCCACTAGGGCCCAAGACATGGAGGACAATATTGAGGTAACTTTTTGGCACAAATTTCAGGATATTGAGACTGTTGTAGGGACAATTCCAAGCTTATGTTGCCATTCTTGAGTCACTTGAAGTTACAGAATGCCAAACAGTTGTTTTAACTCCTTATTCATGTTTCCATTCTCCAGCTGAGCAGAGAGAAGGTACAGATTTAGCATCATGAATTTAGCATGATATTCCTCCACTTTGTTAGTGAGTGTTGTTTATCACTTATTAGTAGCCAACAACCTAAAGCAATCACTGCAAAAGAGCAAGCTTCCATACAACAGGTGTGCAGACATGTCAGGAATTGTGCTGGTGAGTTTTGGGAAGCATGGAATTCCATGTGGCAATGTTTTAAGGCTCAGAATTGTGAAAGCATGGAATAAACTACCCTCATCAGTGTCCCTTTGGAATGCAGTGGAGGCAGTGGAATTTTAGAAGGATGCAGGAAGTTTATTCCATGACATTTCTGAGCTTTAAAAAAATGCCACATGGATTTTTTGAAAGACGCAGGGTTCTGACAGCTACCAACTGATGAGGGCAGTTTATTCCATGCTTTCACAATTCTGAGCTTTAAAAAAGTGTTGCCAAAAGTCATAGATGCTGTACTAGTTTTTGATTTTGACAAGCAATGTTTCATAAGTAGTTGAGATATTGAATTCAAAATGGTGGCCAAAGTTGTTGAGAAAGACATCAGACGACTTTGTGGGCGTCCATCAATAAACTTTAGTGTGTTGATGTCCAGAGAAGCAATACGTTTAAGATATATTGAATGAATGGCAGAGGGTATTTGTCTCGCTGCACATCTTTGGACAGCTTCCAGTAAATTGATATTCTGAATAAGACACAGATTTCAGACTGTAACTGCAAACTGTAAGTTTGGATGTAACATTGTCATAATTAGCACAGTATAAATTCAATATGCCTTTGGAATTGTCAAAGACATGCTTCAATTTTTCTTAAAATTGATTAAAATAAATGAAATAATGATGAATACACATGTACGTGTACATGAAGAACAAAATGTCATTAGATTATGAATATGTTGGGGGCACTGATTGAAGAATTATATATATATATATATATATATATATATATATATATATATATATATATACATCATATGCACATATACTTTGTACACTGTGTGTGTGTGTGTGTGTGTGTGTGTGTGTTGTTTTCTTAGTAAAAATATCTTTCACACACACACACACACACACACACACACACACATGCAAATATATTTTTCTGCATATATATATTTCTGAGTTAATCAAGGGAATAAATTACACATGCACACACACACACATGCATACACATATCTTTAACACCATCATCATCATTGCACTTAAACACAATGGCATACATTGTAATCTTTACTATACCTTAACACACTCACATCACATGTACACACACACACACTCACATCATCATCACTATCATCATTACTTGATCGCACACGTGCTGTCATCATGCTTTCATAATGTACACACGCGCACTCAGACACACATCCACAAGCATCATCATTACAATACACACCACTACTACTACTACTACCATCATCATCATCATCAACAGTACCACCACCTTTGTCGTCATCACTATCTCCACCACCAGCACCATCGTCGTTGTCATCATGACCATTACTGTCATCTTCTTAATCACCACAGTCAGCTTAATTACCATAGTTGCTGTCATCACTATACTGTCAGTCACCACCACCATCAGCTCCACCACCACCACCACCACCACCACCACCACCACCCTCTTAACCCTAATCATCTTAATCATCACCACACTAATATCTACAGATATATTTCACTCTCTCTCTCTCTCTCTCCTTCTTTCTTATTCCCTCTGATTTTGTCTTACTCCTATCTCTTACTCTTTCACTCCCACATTCTCTCTCTCTCTCTCTCTCTCTCTCTCTTCCTTTGCATATTTGTCTCTCTATTTCTTAATTTCTTACTCTCATTCTCTCTCCTTCCTTTCTCTCTGTCTTTCCTTTCTCTCTCACTCCCTCACTATCTCTCTCCTATCTCTGTCTTTCTCTTCATACTCTCCTACTCTCTCTCTCTCTGTCTTTCCATTCTCTTTCACTGCCTTTTCCCTCTCTCTCTTAGTCTTCTTTTCTCTCTCTCTCTCACTCCCTTTCCCTCTCTCTCTCTTCTTACTTTCTCTCTATCTTTCTCACCATTCTCTCTCTCTCTCTCTCTCTCAGTTCCTGTTATACTCCTCCTGCCACTCAGTCACTACTCCAACTCCCCCCCCTTCCAGTCTTTGCTAGTCTCCCCTGTTCACACATCCTCTCTCTCTCTCTCTCTCCACATCCCCCTCCCCCTCCACAATTTCGTGATTCTTCTTTTCCTCAGGTTTTGGAGTGAAATCTTTCATTGATTTACCTCTGAACTGGGACAGAAGAACTGGAGGGTGGGGAGGGCACAGGGGTGGTTTGGTGCTGGTTGTTTGGCTGGTAGATGGAGCTGCAGGGTGAGAAATGGAATGGGGGGGGGGAGAAGTGTTAAAGGTGGTGGTGGTAGAGTTAAAAGTGTTGATGAAGGATAAGTTATGATGGTGGTGGTGGTGGTGGTGGTGGTGGTGGTGGTGGTGGTGCTACTGATTGAAATGGTGCTGCTGGTTGACGTGGTGGTGGTGATGGTCTATGTGGTAGCGGTGGTGGTGCTTGAAGTGATAGTGTTGGTGGTGGTGGTCATGATAGTGTTACTGATTGGAATAGTGCTTCTAGTTGATGTGGTGGTGATGGTGGTGGTATATGTGGTAGCAGAGGTGTTTTAAGTGGTGGTGGCGGTAGTGGTGCTAGTTGTGATGCAGTGTTAAAAGTAGTGGTGATAGATACAGTGGATGATGGCAGTGGTGGCGGTGGTGTGTGACTGTGGTAGTGGTGGTGGTGGTGGTGGTAGTGGTGGTGGTAGTGGTAGTGGTGGCGGTGGTGGTGGTGATGGCAGTGGTGGTGGTGCTAGAAGCAAGTTGTCTTCATCATCACTACTGCAGGTGGAGCCCTAGTGCTGCTGGGGAGGCAAGGTTGGATCGGCATGGTGGTGGTGGTAGTAGTAGATTTGATGAGATGGGTGTCATGGATGAGTGGGATTTTTTTCTCACCTCCTCCCATCCTATACACTACCCCCCCTCCTGCACTTTCTACTTCCTCTCCCTTGTTTCAGGAAAGGTTTCAATTACTTAAGGGGTGAGATGTCGACAAGGGTGGGAGTGGGGGATGACAAGGGGTGGTGCAGTGGGGGATGGAAAAGTAACTGCGATGTTGTTGTTGATGGTGATGATAATGATGTTTGTGTGTGTGTATGTGGAGGGGGAGATGAGATGAGGAGAGTGGGGAGAGAATCCCTATCTCTTGCTTTTTTTACCCCCCCCCCACTCCTGCTTCCATGCCATTACCTCCCCCCTTCATTACTAGCTTACAGGTTGTTGTTGATGGTGGTAGTGGTGGTAGTTATGGTAGGGATGATGATGATGATGATGTTGGTGTGGTGCAGATGTGATAAACCCGCTTTGAGGCATCTCTCCTCCTCCTCTTCCAAGATTCTCCTGGATCCTTGTGTATGAGTGTGTGTGTGAAGGGAGCACCCCTGGGAGGATGTTGAGGTGAAATGAGGGGAGGGGCTAATGTGTGCATGTAAGGAAACTGCAAAAAAAAAAAAAAGGAAATCTATAAGACACTATCATGGTTCCCTTCCATCTTCCATCTCCTCCCACTAGCTCTACCAACCCTAACCCCTACTGACACCAACCATTTTGCTATCTTTCACTTTAATGTAAAGATTTTGTTTGGAGGGAAAAAACAAAAATATTATTATTGTAAACTAATTTTGTTTCTTTCCAGAAAATTCTGAGACTATGGATATTCTCCAACTATCTCATTCTTAAGCTACCTCCAAGTCTTCTGCTGGTTCATTCAGCTTTAAGAATCTATCTTGTGATTCTGATATTCTAATCACATGTCTGTTGTATCAAAGCAATGACCTCTTCAATGTGGAGAAGTGGCTTGACCTGGAGAGACTCTTTTTATATCCAAACTATGTACTCTGTCAAGTAACATTACTCCAGAGATCCTTTGGTGGTCGCCCCATTTTGGCCTCTGGTATTCATGATTGTATTATTTCGGTCATTAGCCAACATTTTTGACCAACTGAGATTATGGATATTATCCAACCATCTCATTTTCATGCTACCCCTAAATTTCCTGCTGGTTGGGTCCATTTGGAAGAACCTGTCTTATGATCATTTCCCACAACATCCTAATCACAGGTCTGAAGTTTTCAAGCTGTGACCCCTCAATGTGGAGATGTAGAATTTCTTACACATGGGAAAAATATTCTTGACAAGCAGCTTCTCTCTCTCTCATATTCCACATAGCATAATCCCATTTCTTCACTTATCTGATTTGTACCTTTTGTTTCCTGCAATCCACACCACCACCACCACCACCGCCCAACCCGGGCCTCAAAGCCTTCCTGTAATTCATTTTTGATTGTCCATTAACAGTTCATTAATAATTATAATTAATAACGGTACCTACAACAACACAAATGATTTTTCATATTAGACGGAACTTCTGAATAAAAAAAAAAAGCTAAATCCAAAATAACACAAACTGATTCAGCAGAAATCTTTTCTGAATAAAAATACATCTAGCACACAGCATGCAAGAATGAGGTCAATAACCACCACCATCACCACCACCATCATCACCACCACCACCACCACCATCACCATCATCACCAACAACACCAACACCACCACTTGTACACCCAACCAGCTGACACTGTATATTTATCAGTAAGACAAGCAGTTATCATAAATCTATGTTGTGCTGCACCCCCTGGGGAATAACACTCCAGATATATTTGGTGTCACTGTGGGAGATATTGATGGGGAAACCATGGAGGCGGCGGAGGCGGCATAGAACCTCAGTTAAAAATAACAATAACTGTGTTGAGCCTATATGTGGTCGTTAGACATGCTAGAAATACTAGTCGAATCTAGTTCCCATCGATATGACACAATTGCAATTTTTTAGTGGTTTTGTTTTTTGAAAAAAAAAAAAAACAGAATGGCCTTTTGAATGGTGTAGTCTTAGATACATTATGACGGTATCTAATCTTTTATCTTTTTACTTGGTTTCAGTCATTGGACTGTGACCATGCTGGAGCACCACATTGAAGGGTTTTAGTCAAGTTTGGTACTTATTCTGTCAGTCTCTTTTCTCAGTGATTAGGGTTATAATGGTGATTAGGGTATAATGGTGATTATAAAGGTACAGCAGCTTGGAAGACTCACTCTGATCGTTCTGATAAGAAAAGAACTCCTGAATTTGTTGGCGAGATCTTGACCATGATTGACAACAATTCCTCCAAGACAATCAGGTCCACTCAGCTTGTACTTATTTTATCGACTGTGAAAGAGGAAGGACAAAGTTGACCTCAGTGAAGTGTGAGCTCAGACTCTAAAGCCAAAAGAAAAGCCACTAGGCATTTTGTCCAGCATGCCAATGGTTCTGTTAGCTCTAAGTGCTAATGTCCACCACCATACTACTACTACTACTACTGCTGCTGCTGCTGCTGCTGCTGCTACTAATAATAATAATTCAAAAGGTGGGTGAGTTTCTTTTGAGTGTGGGTCCTTACGGAGGCAATGACCAAGCCCTTTAGCATTATGTTGTGCTTGAGAAGACCCATTAAACCAAGTAAAATCACAATCGTGGCAGATACCGGTGTCATGCAAATTGGCACCAGTGCCACAGTGATGGACCTGATTGACTTGGAAGGGATCGTTGTCAATCATTGCCTGGATTTCACCAACAAATTCAGGAGTTCTTTTCTTATCAGTAAAAGCACCCCAGTGTCACGCAAATGGCACCCGTGCCGCTGGTATGTAATAGCAACAATTATACTCTTGGAGTGGTTAGTGTTAGGAAGGGCATCCAGTTGTAGAAAACCATGCCAAATCAGACTGGAGTCTGGTGCAGCCTTCCAGTGTGCCAACCCTGGTCAAACCATCCAACCCTTGCCAGCATGGACAACGGACATTAAATGATGATGATGATGATGATGGATTTCTTACATAGATATGAAGGGGTGATTAGTCTATTAAATCGACTGGTCTTGGAAGGCTGAAAAGAAAAGTTGACCTTTGTGGAATTTGAACTCAGAATGCAAAGATCTGGCAGGAATATTGCCGGTGGTGGGTGGGTGAGTGAAGGAGTGTGGCGTAAGTTGGTTTGATACTAATAAGAATTAATGATCTGTGGTCTGAAATATAGAGAGGCACAAGACAAATACTGTTTTACTTTATTTTTTTTTAAATGACACAACTTGCACAGCTGCTGAAAAATGGTGTTTGTTGTGGAAATAGGTGACATGATGATGATGATGATGTAGTTTGTGATGGTGATGAAACTGTAGCTGAGGACAACGATGATTATGATAATGGTGTAGATAATACTGATTCTATTGTTGATGGTGATGATGATGATGATGATATTTAATAGTTTTTTCATTTTGTATTCTGTTTTTCCAACTTGTTTACCTGAACAGCTGTTGACCCCATTTGCTGGAACTCATTGTCTGCCTGCCTTCCTGTCTGTATGTCTGCCTGCCTTCCTGTCTGTATGTCTGCCTGCCTTCCTGTCTCTATGTCTGCCTGTCTGTTTCACTGCTTTTTGGCCTGTCTTACTGCCAGCTGGCCTACCTGTGTGTTTCTGCCTACCTGTCTGTCTCCTTACCTGTTTGCCTGTCACTTTGTCTATTTTACTGCCTGTTTGCCCACCTGTTTGTCCCTGTGTCTATCTGTCTATCTTAACTGCCCGACTGCTTCTCTGTTTTGCTTTCTGCCCATCTTACTGCCAATCTGAGGATCTCTTCATGTGCCATGCCTCTTTTACAAGCCTTAGGGATTTTGGCCCTTCACGCCAAAGTCTGAAAATTCATGAGGCACAGGACCTATTTCAACCTCAGGCAAGGAGACTGGTTCATGTGACATCAGAGCATGTCTGCACACCTGTGGGACTGAGTGTCACCTATCTACAAGCCAGCCCTCCTCCAGATCCTGTATGTCATAGCCATGGTTGTGTGGTAAGTAGCTTGCTTACCAACCACATGGTTCTGGGTTCAGTCCCACTGCATGACACCTTTGGCAAGTGTCTTCTACTATAACCTCAGTCCAACCAAAGCCTTGTGAGAGGATTTGGTAGATGGAAACTGAAAGAAGCCTGTCGTATATGTATGTATGTATGTATGTATATGTATGTATATATCTGTGTGTTTGTGTTTGTCCTCCCATCACTACTTCACAACCGGTGTTGGTGTGTTTATGTCCCTGTAGCTTGATGATTCGGCAAAAGAGACCAATAGAATAAGTACTGGGCTTAAGGAATAAGTCCAGGGGTCAATTTGTTCGACTAAAAAAATCCTTCAAGATGGTGCTCCATCATGGCCGCAGTCAAATGACTGAAACAAGTAAAAGAATAAAAGAAAAGAAAGAATAAACAAACACATGCACTATACACCTGTCCTTCACTTCAGCTTTACGATATTGTTGTTCCTATTTTAGCGTCCTTTCTCTGAAATCTTTCATCACACATCCTATGACCTGTTTAGTCCATTCTCTAGAGCAGTGTTTCTCAACCTTTTTATCCTTGCATAACCCTTAAAATAAATCATATGTCTCAAGGAACCTCTGCACAAAAACTTCATATACTATAGAACAAGTAGAAAGATAAATTTTTTTCAGTACATAAATGCTGAACAGTATATATAAAGGATAAAATCCTTTTAAGATCAGAAAAATTTGCCAGAAAATTTTTCTGCTCTTAAAAGGATTTTATCCTTTATATATACTGTTCAGTATTTATGTACTGAAAAAAGTTTATCTTTCTACTTTTTCTACAATACATTTCAACGTTACAAAAACAAACTTGTTTGTTTAGACATGACATATTATAAATTATGTCCTTCTCATATTTTTTCCATCATAGTTCACATGGTAAATACCATATATTTATATTCATTTATATATATATATATATATATATATATATATATATATATATATATATATATATATATATGGTTGTTATATTTTTTTGATAACATAATAGGTTAGATAGGATGATGTCTATATTACAAATATTACAATAACCAATAACTTGTTGTGCATGTGTAGTAATATTATGATCATGAAATGAGCATTAGCTCATCTCACTCTTTCTCGGGAAACCCCTAGGAACCATTGCGGAACCCTAGGGTTCCAGGGAACTCCGGTTGAGAAACGCTGCTGTAGAGAATGGACTAAACAGGACAGGTGGAGACACGTGGGATGGAGAGTCACTGAAGAGGTCACAGACTGTGTGAGAAAAGATTTCAAAGGACACAAAAATAAGAACAATAAAAAAGCTGAAGTGAAGAATTACTATATTGTGCGTGTGTTTATTTGGCAAAAAAAAAAAAAAAAAGGCAATCCTGAAATATAACAAAAACTGCTTTTCATTGGCCAATTTATTTTAATTTTGTAGAATTGTTAGATTTTTCTTGGTCTAACCTTCTCTTATTGTCATTTTCCTTCATCTGTCTTCATTTCGTTATCATTACAGGTTGAAGAGATTCGGCGAATGATCGACAAAATATCTGACAATGTGGAGGCAGTTAAGAAAAAACATAGTGATATACTATCAGCCCCACAGACTGATGACCGTAAGTCTTCAATATTTATTATTGCCATATTATTTGTCTATCTTCTTAATGTCTTGTCTTCATTTTTTGTCCATGTAATATTGTTTGTTCTTTACTGTTTCTTCTTTGTCTCTCTCTATCCTCTGATTCTTCTCTCTCACTTTTTATATTCTTGGTCTACTGTTTCTTTTGTCTTCTTTTCCCCCATATCAAATTGTGTAATACAGTGTGTGCAAATAA
>NC_142951.1:31464902-31474382 GCF_046866305.1 Octopus bimaculoides | reverse complement strand
AAAACACAGACACACACACATAAATATATACAAATAAATATGATGGGCTTCTTTCAGTTTCTCTCTAACAAATCCACTCACAAGGTTTTGTACGGCCCAAGGCTATAGTAAATGACACATACCCAAAGTGCTATGCAGTCGTACTGAACCCAGAACCATGTGGTTGGGAAGCAAGCTTCTTACCACACAGCCATCCCTGTACCTATATACATACATATATATATATATATATATATATATATATATATATATATATATATATATATATATATTGCTCTGTCATTCCATCACTCCTCTATAGCAAGACAGCTCTGCTTGTCCTTCTATCATACTTTTATTATCTCAACAGCTGGTATAAAACTACATTCTTCCTGTCAAACACTCCCCCGCTCCACTTAGTTGAGAAGGCTTTTTCTTCTTCTTTTCCTGTCTTGTAAGTTGCTTGGCAACCTCTCTAGTGCCAGGGGCATGAAAAAAGCAGCCAGTACACACTGTAAACAGGATGGTGTTAGAAAGGACATCCACCTGTAGAGACCATGTCAAAGCTGATGATATCCTGTGGCTCACCAGATCCTGTTGCACCAGCATGGAAAACACATGTTATATGATGATGGTGACAATATCTCTTATTTCTTACTTGTTCCAGTCACGAGACTGCAGCCATGCTGCAGCACCACCACGAACTTTTTAGTCGAATGAATCGACTCCAGGACCTATGTTTTAAGCCTAATAATAAGCGCAGTGTGGCTGTGTGGTAAGAAGCTTGCTTCCCAACCACAAGGTTCCAGGTTCAGTATCACTGCATGGCCCCTTGGAGCCAGTGTCTTCTACTATAGCCTCAAGCCAACCAGAGCCTTGTGAGTGGATTTGGTAGACAGAAACTGAAAGAAACCCGTCGTACATATATGTGTGTGTGTGTGTGTGTGTGTGTGTGTGTGTGTGTGTGTGTGTGTTTGTGTGTGTCTGTGTTTGTCCCCCACCATTGCTTGACAACCGATGTTGGTCTGTTTGCATCCCCGTAACTTAGCAGTTCGGCAAACGAGTCCGATAGAATAAGTACTAGGCTTATAAAGAATAAGTCCTGGGGTCGACTTGATTGACTAAAGGCAGTGCTCCAGCATGGCCACAGTCGAATGACTGAAACAAGTGAAAGAATAAAAGAATACTTATTCTATCGGTCTCTTTTGCCGAACTTCTAAGTTACAGGGATGCAAACACACCAACACCAGTTGTCAAGTGGTGGTGGGGGAGACACAAAGACACACACACCATGTCAGGCCTTTTTTAGTTTCCCTCAACCAAATCCACTCACAATGCTTTGATTGCCCTGAGGTTATAGTAGAAGGCACTTGCCCAAGGTGCTATGCAGTGGGACTGAACCCTGGACCATGTGGCTGGGAAGCAAGCTTCTTACCACACAGCCATGCCTGCACCTATATGTATATTTATTGTTACAAGAAAAAGGTTGACACTGACTTCCTGGCTTTACATAGTCTTTGGCATGCTGTTTTTTCTAGTAGGTGGGTAATATGAATGATAAATTATGTAGGATATGTGTAACAGGGGAAACAATTGCATAGGAAAGGGGAATAAAGGAGGAAAGAAGAGAAGTATGTCTCTATTATGAGGATTGGTAGAAAGTTATGAAAGATTTAATTTGGTTTGATATAGGAATTTTGCTATTGTATAAGGTTCAGTCATGCGTGGACATTCGTTGTATATAAGGCTGATCTTTTGGTATTTCAGGGTTCACAAAAAAAAGATTTATGAATACAGCTGGTCACACAGCATGGGTGACACTGAGATTGGGTTTGTCATTGGTGTTATTAGCTTTCAATTAAGAAATTTCTAACTGGTATTTTTAGGAAGTTTTGGAGTGTGAAAATTATGTTACTCCAGATATATATAAGGATTTTCTAATTTCTTTCTATCATGGCTATTTATATTTGAAGTACATAAGTGTAGACAAAAGCATACAAGTAGCAGCATGTCATTACCTATACAGGAAAGTAAATGCATAAGGACAATGCATTTTGCCACATATAAATGTATGATATTTAATCCCTTGACTATCGGGGGCGTTATGTTCCAAAACCTCCCACAGAAATAATTAAAATCTAAAAAAAATATAAATACCTATTGGCCGCCGAAACCAATGATATACTGAGGAGTTCATGATATAAATTTACAAGGTGTAGGAGTGGCTGTGTGGTAAGTAGCTTGGTTTCGAACCACATGGCTCTGGGTTCAGTCCCACTGCATGGCACCTTGGGCAGGTGCCTTCTACTATAGCCTTGGGCCGACCAAAGCCTTGTGAGTGGATTTGGTAGACGGAAACTGAAAGAAGCCCGTCGTATATATGTGTATATATATATATATATATATATATATATATATATATATATATATATCATCATCATCATCGTTTAAAGTCCGCTTTCCATGCTAGCATGGGTTGGACGATTTGACTGAGGACTGGTGAAACCGGATGGCAACACCAGGCTCCAATCTAAATTTGGCAGAGTTTCTACAGCTGGATGCCCTTCCTAATGCCAA
The DNA here is from genome assembly GCF_046866305.1 of Octopus bimaculoides. Lineage (NCBI taxonomy): Eukaryota > Metazoa > Mollusca > Cephalopoda > Octopoda > Octopodidae > Octopus > Octopus bimaculoides. The sequence continues at coordinate 31,471,826 of NC_142951.1, read as the reverse complement.
CTACTATATATATATATATATATATATATATATATATATATATATATATATGTATGTATGTATGTGTGTTTGTGTGTGTGTTTGTCCCCCCCAACATCGCTTGACAACCGATGCTGGTGTGTTTACGTCCCCGTAACTTAGCGGTTCGGCAAAAGAGACCGATACAATAAGTACTAGGCTTACAAAGAATAAGTCCTGGAGTCGATTTTCTCGACTAAAGGCGGTACTCCAGCATGGCCACAGTCAAATGACTGAAACAAGTAAAAGAATAAAAGAGTATATATTAGCCAGAAAAATCCACAATGTACTGAGTGTGTGATAGGTGAACCACGATGTACCGAGTGCGCGATAGGTGAACCACGATATGGCAAAGGATTACTGTATAGAGATTCATATTCACATACATGAATTTTGCCTCATCCTGTCAGATGATAGCCGTCTCACATTCAACCTGATTGTTCCCATTGACTTTCATCCTTGCATTTCCAGTTATGACTTTTCAAGCCCACCATGCATCCATCACCATAGGACTTTATAAAACACAAAACAAGAAATGAAATTAAATGAATAGTGAAATATCTGTATGCCATTGGATTTAACCCTTTTGTTACCATATAAACATTTGTTTAGCTGTTGGAAGGAATGGGTGCACATCTTCAGTGGGGACCTGTTAAACTTGTTTTTAAAAAAGGGGCTGTGAATGATTTGTGATCTAGGGAGATAAATACTGATCCTCCATCCTGTATGCAATACTAGTGACTATAAGAGAATAGCTAAGTCAATGCAAGTGCCTGCGTGTGGTTAGACAACAAGCTAAAAATAGAAGCAAAATCTCCTTTAAATCTCACCAAAAAAAAGGAGCTGAAAATGATCTGATATAAGGAGATAAATATTGATCCTTAACCCTGAATACAACACTAATGTCTGTAAGAGAATAGTTAAACCAAATGAGTGCCTATAAGTGGTCAGTCAACAAGCTAGAAATAGAAGGAAAATTTCCCTTAAATCTCACAAAAAAAAAAAAAAACCGAGCTGTTGCTGAAATGTGATAAGGAGATAAATATTGATTCTGGATATAACATCAGTGTCTATAAGAAATAGATGGTCAAATCAATAACTGCCTTGATGTGGTCAGTGAACCAGCTAGAAATAGCAGCCAAATTGCCCTCAAATCACACCCTATCTTCTAAGGTAAGGATACCCTGCATTATGTCATTGTCATCATTTGACTTCAATAATCATTTTCCATGCTGGCATGGGTTGGACAGTTTGACAAGACCCAGTGATTCAGAGGGTTGTGCTGAGGTCCAATGTCTGCTTTGGCATGATTTCTATGGCCAGATGCCCTTCTTTAGGCCAACCACTTGACACCATGTACTGGGTGTTTTTTTCCATTCCACCAACACTTGTGGGGGTTGCCAGGTAACTTGCAAGAGAGCAAATAACAGGGAGAAAAGAAAAAGAAAGAAAAGTCCCTGCCCTCAATCTGCAACCAAGTAAGAAGTGTACTTGAGAGGAGCGGAGGGCATTATGCGAGGTGTTGAAGGGCTAAAGCACGACAGAGGGACATGCACAGGTGTGTTGCTATGAAAGGGGACACATGGCAACCCTGCATTATATAAGGATTAGTGCAAGTAGATGGGAAAGAGATAAAGGTGGTAGAGATGGAGTGCTAGGGCAAACTTGAAAAGAAATTATGGGTGGTCATGTTTGGATCAGCGTTGACTTGTATCGTCTGGGTGCACCCATTCCTTCCAACAGCTAAACAAACGTTGTTCTTGTTGTTTAGCCTTGGGGCAGTCCAAAGACATTCTGGATACAGACAACTCATTTTCAGGAGTATGCAGGACCTCGTTAACTAATGTCCCCTTTTCGCATTGAAGATGGCAGAATGTGCTTTGAAAACTACTTGGCTGCTATTTCTAGCAGGTTGGGCTCCCGGATAGAAGCAATGAAGTGTTCTGCTCATGAGGGACAGTGATGAGATGTAAACTTCTCTCTGGATAGGACACCAGACTCTTCTAAATTAACATTCACCAGATCTGGTAGATGCTCTTTGCCCCAACAGCTAACAGAACAGACTGTCCTATGTCAAAAGCAGTCAGATGCAGGATGAAATTCCCTCAAGATTCCCCAAATGGCACCTGTTTTGGGCAACAAGGCTGAGAGAAATTGCCAAGGAGACATATTACGCAAGACAGTGAGTTGAAAAACTTCCATTAATTGCAACTATCTATGGAAATTAGTAAACAAAAACTACCCTCAAAGGTGTGCAACATCTGTAAATAGCAAGGGAGATAATTCCACAAAGATCAGCTGATTGAAATTTTTGGACAATCTAGACAATGCAAATTGGAGCAAATCAAGTCTAACCCTTTAGTATTCACGTTACTCTCTCAAATGGAATGTTTATTTATTCATATTGTTTTCAGCTAGTCATTTATCACCTTGTAGTATTGAGATTTCAATGATATGACTGTATATTTTCAAAATGACATTGTAGGGTAGGTGTGAGAGGCAGGATCTGGCCAGTTTGAACACAAAGCATAGAGAATATTTGGGCTGGATATGGTTGGATTAAATGCTAAAGGATTAAACCAATGAAAGCAACAGGCATGTTTTAGCTATCTTAGGCCTTCAGGGAAGTATATTCTACTCAGCTGGTAAGATTAAGGATGATATATATATATATATATATATATATATGTATATATATATATATATATAGGGAGCATGAAGCGTGCAAAAATACAAATACAGTAGAATATGCAAAAAAAAGCCATGTACCACAGCCAGCACTATTAGCAATAAAGCAAATGCATTCAAATATTCGTGAGAGGGTTGATGCATTTTATGACATCTCAAGAAGAATGGTCCAAGAGAATTGTTGTGCACAGAATTGTCATGTGCATACTATGTGCAGAATTGTCATGCGCAAATTAGTCAGCACTGAATTATGATGCATGGAATAATCAGTGCTGAATTGCCGTGCACGGAATTGTTGGGGTGCCATGGATACCATCCAACCATCTCGTTCTTGGCGTACCCTTGGATCTCCTGCTGAATGGCTCAGCTTGAAGAATCTGTCTTGTGATTCTTTCCTGTAACATCCTAACCACACGTCCATGGTACCATCTCAATGCAAAGAACTTGGAGAGAATTCATCATCCCCAAACTATGCAACCTGTCGAATAACATTATCCCAGGTCGTCTCCAAGTGAAGGTGCGTAGCTTGGTGGTAAGGGTATCATGCTCATGGTCGTAAGATAGTGGTTTCAATTCCTGGACTGGGGACACATTGTGTTCTTGAGCAAAATACTTCATTTCACGTTACTCCGGTCCACTCAGTTGGCGAAAATAAATAATCCTGCATCGGGATGAAGTCCTGTTCAGGTGGAGAATATTTAGGTCATGAAACCTGGAAACCAGCCCCCATGAGTCAGCATGACTCGAGATAACATTATCCTTCTTTTTCTTTTTTAGGTTTCCTTCAAGGGGATAGGATGTGATTTGAGTGACATTTGACTACTTATTCCTGCAGATTGAGTGTCCATGTAGTAGCTGCTTCTCGGTTTATCTTGCGTAATCTAAAATGACAGTGATCAGGTTTGAACGCAGTCTAAGAACAGATGGTTTCAATAGCTTAGCCACTGGCCAGTTCAACTATTACAGGACCCAATGGATTATAAGATGTCACTAGAGAGAGATAGAATAGAGAGAAAGAAATAGGATGAGAAGGGGGAGAAAAGGGGATAGGTAGAAAGGAGAGGGAGGGAGAGAGGTAGAAATAAGGAGAAGATAAGGGTGAGTGAGAAGAGACTGTCCAAGGGTAAAAAGATAGGGAAGGGTAAGAGTTTGAGAAAGTGAGCAAGAGATTGAGTGAGAGGCTGAGAGAAAAGGTAAGAGGTCGAGTGAGAGTAAAAACTTGAGTGTGAGGTTGACTAAGAAGATGAGACACTGAACTCACACAGTCCATCTGGATCCTAATAACGAATTGTAAGTGTGGCAAAGAAAAATCTTAAATAGCGACAGTGGGAGTACGGAGAGAAAAAAACTGACGAGTGTTAGCTTTTAGTTTTTAATTTGCAGCAACATAGCACAAGCAATGCAGATTGTCTCATTCTGTCTCTCCCCCACCACTCCCCCAACCCCATACACAAGCCTCTACGTGGTCGTTCGTTCGATTTCCAACAAAGAACAAATTACTCTAAAAACCACACCACACCCTACCGTCCGTTAGAAAATGAATGCTCACAGTTTATTTAATAATAAACGGGTAGGCCGTGGTGGGAACGCTTTGATCATGGATCTACTCAGTCAGAATCGGCCAAGAGCTATGCAACAACAACAACTACGAAAACATCAGAGAGATTGATGCGCCACCGAGTCAGGTGTGGTCATAATTCTCAGCGAACAAGAAATGAAATTCGTTGGAAATACGAGAGAGAAACCCTTTTGGTAATCTTTAACTTTGAGCACCGAATCCTCCAAGGCAACCAGTTTTAACTAGATTGTTAAAAAATAAAGTTGGCTTAAATTAGGTGTTGGCGGAGGTAAATTATACCCACACCACCCGTTTCCGGCGTAACAAAAACCCTAACCCTAACCACCGGGTGTGCGTAGTCTTTACTTTCGCCTAAGTGTTGATATGTTCTTTTAATGCTGTGCTTGTTTCGGTCATTGGATAGCGACCAATGCTGGAGCACCGCCCTTGAAGGGTTCTTTCAGTCGAACAAACTGAGCCTAGCACTAATTTTTTTCTATAGTTATGGAGATGTAAATGAGCCAAAAAAAAACTGTCAAGCAGGGTTGGGTAACAAACAACTCACACACACACACACACACACACACACACACACACACACACACACACACACACATAGAGACAGACAGACAGACAAGACAGGCTCCTTTCAGTTTCCGTCTACCAAATCAACTTAAAAAGCTTTGGTCAGCCCGGGACTATACTAGAAGACACTTGCCCAAGGGTGCCGCCGCACGCAGTGGGACTGAACCCAAGATCACATGGTTGGAAAGCAAACTTCTTTCTCACGCAGCCACACCTGCCTCTCTGTTATGTATTTTCCGTAAATTATTCTTTCAACAATTTGTTGAGTTACGAAAAAATATTCTACAAGCATTCACGTGTACTAAAAACATCAAATGGTGAGAGAGAGAGTCTTCATGTGGTCAATAATGAAGCTAGAAATAGCAGCCGCGGAACATGACAACATGACAATAGTCAAAAATGACAACATGACAGTCATATATACGAGACAAAAAAAGCAATGACAGTGTAACCCTATATGTTGATGGTCACGGCCGGAATATCTTTCATCACAGGCCTGTTCAGTTAGAGAGAGGGGGGAGGGAGAGAGATGACCCCCGAGGCGGAACAAACAAGTGGTTAATTTATTTTTTTCATATTTGATATATTTTAAATAAATTATTTCTCTAAAAATCATTAATTTACTCACAAAAAACTATTATTCTTTAAATCATTTGCGTTGCACATATTAATTGCAGCATTCCAATTTATTTTGTACAGTAAAATCTTTCGCTTTTTTTTATTTTTACTATGGAAACGACTTTCTTTTACAAAAATATTTTAAAACTTATAACGTGTAGTCGATGATAATCGACAATTTACTTATGATTAAAAAAATATTATTTTTCATACAAACAATTAATTCAGCTCCTAAAATAACATTTAACTAGTTTATTTTATATTTTCTAACTAAATTTTAAGGCCTAGCGCATTTTTTCATGCGGACACACCTACTTTTCACATAGTGTGTGTGTGTACAATACTCCTACAGAATACGTACGTACATACAGACAGACAGACACATATACATATTTACGTAAATATATATATATATATATATATATATATATATATATATATATGGTATTCTCGTAGAAGATAGACTGTTTGAATCTATGTGTGCCTCTACCTAATGTAACAGTTTGCTTAATGCACAGGGCATTCCTGAAGAATGGCGTCGGAATTCATTTAGTGCACTAAAACCCATAATTATTTCAGGTGTATAAGGTTTTAGGTATGAAAGATTACGAATCTACAAAATACAGAGCTTGTGGGAGACGGGGAGTTCTATTTGGGGGTGGGGGCTTGGCCCCTATGATTTTTTCTTTTTTGTTTTTTTTTGTTTTTTCATGTTTGTGACGAATAATTTTGAGGTATCATCATTCTAGATGTTTAAAACATAATTCAGAAATTCAGAAAACAATTTTTTTTTTGTTTCAAAAGAATGTCAAAACTGGAAAAAAAAAAGAAAAAAAAGAAATTACGAAAAAGGGGGTGGGGGTGCAAAAATTCTTTCACACATGCACCAAACAAAAATGCAAAATCGTAAGCTACGATGCTTCAAACACAAAATCCCCTCCAAAATTACGGCTTTTGGTGCATTAAATAATTTCCGACTCTATTTTCCGGGAATGCCTCGTATATGTGTGTATGTTTGTATATATATATATATATATATATATATATATATATATATGTATATGCACACCATTTCTAGCAAACCGGTTTTGACACATGTAGAAGAAACTGTTTTGACTTCACTTCAAGCCGCTTATGTTCTTGGGGAAAGGCACAATAGTTACAGCTTCCCGATTCACCCCTCCCATCCTCCATCAGTTTAAGAGGCTTTGTGGCCTGATGTCATGAAATCATTATTATAATTACCCTCATTATTATTATTATTATCATTATTAATATTACTATTACTATTCAGCCACACCCGCCCCCTTAGGTGGCGTGGCGGGTATCTGAAGAGTGGGTGTGAATCGATGTTGCTTTTTCACCCATTGCAACACACACGCAGACACACACACACACACATATATACACACGTACATATTTATACACACACACATAAATACATACACACATTATAT
>NC_142951.1:31417402-31462402 GCF_046866305.1 Octopus bimaculoides | reverse complement strand
CTCAAGTGTGTGTGTGTGTGTGTGTGTGTGTGCCTACCAAGCCACCCATCTACCTGCCTCTCCATCTACCCATCATACATGTGTCTTATTCATTCCTATCTCAACCCGTTTATTAACCGATACATCTGCCTATCCTTCCATCGACACATGTCTACTTAGCTATCCACCCGTGTGTATGCATATGCATAGGTATATACTACTACATGTTTATCTTCTACTTAGCTACCCATATATCTGTCTACCAACCCTTAACTATCCATCCATCCATCCATCTGTCCATTCATATATCTATCCAGCCACTCGTACATCTACCAATCTCTCTCTCTCTCTCTCTCTCTTTCCCTTTCACCCCCTCCCCACACATATATATCATCATCATCATCATCAATTAACGTCCGTTGTCCATGCTGGCATGGGTTGGACGGCTTGACCAGAGCTGGTAAGCTGAGGGCCTACATCAGACTCCAGTCAATATATATATATATATACTTGCATAGATCTAATTACCCATACACAACTACATATCTGTCCACCCATAAATTTGTCTCGTCATATTCCTGACTGTCACTCATATATCCATCCAACTACCCGTGTGTGTGTGCGTGCGTGCGTGTGTCTATATATATCCATTCATGCTAAGGAATCATTTACACATACACAGACAACACACATTACATTAGATCGCTTATCCTCAGCGTGTTACAATGGATTTATGTATGCTACACATATATGTGTTTCTGATGTTTAAACCCCGAGTCAGCTTTGATCATGAAAACCTACGATCGAAGACGTTCCAGCTGTGACCACCACCTCCACCACCACCCAACCAATATCATCAACTACATTGTCCAATGTGCCCTTCTACATTTGTGGCAACAGGATGTGACTTAAGTAATATTAGGTTGCTATTTCTAGCAGACTGGACATCCACACAAAGGCACCCACATTGGTGTGTGAATGTATGTGTGTGTGAATTAAATATGTGTATGCTTGTATGATGAACAGTATACATTTATGTGTGAGCGTGTTTCTGTGATAGATTTTAAAATGCATGGATGTGTGTGTGTGAAAAAGAATTAGGTGTGTGTATGACTATCCGATGGACTGTTTGTGTGTGTGTGTGTGTGTATGTATGTGTGTGTGTGATAAATTATGTTTATGTATGTGCCTGGATTCACGAGTGAGTGATGAATGAATCAGACGGGTCGTTTTTGTTGTTTCGCCCCAGGTCAGCACTGATCGAGCCGGCCAATGACAGAAAGACAATCAATCCATGACCATCTCGTTTTTTGTTGTTGTTTTTGTTTTTGTTTTTGTTTTTTTCAATATCTAAAGGACGACTGAGTGTAGTTTCAGAGCAATTTGATTGCTATTTCTAACAAATCGATGACCCCAAAAATTTAATTTGAGCTTCGCTGGGTCAACTCGGATCTGTGACGACGATCGACTGTTCACGTATAGTCATACATATACATGTGTGTGTGTGTGTGTGTATGTCTATATTTATGTGATAAATAATGTATGTATTTGTACCACGGACGTGTCTTTGTGTGATCATATGAATTAGAAATGTCATCTATGCACGATTATATATATATATATCCAAAGTTTTAAATTTTTACATTTAAGAGAGAGATTTGACGCTAATATCCATTATCAATGTAATTTATTCCTATGTCACATTATTATTTACAGAATATATACATACATTTGTAACTGATGTATAGATATGTTCACTTATGAGTTAGAAATGTGTTGCTCTGTGTAAAGGAGTATATATAATTACATGTGAATGTGATTTTATATATATATATATGTGTGTGTGTGTATGTGTGGTCGATGTGTTTCTTAGAATTAGATATGTAAGGTTTGTCTAAAGGATTATATACACATGAATGTAATAGGGGTATGTATTACATAGAATATGTGCGAGAAATCTTATGTATGCATGTGGTGGAAAATTACGTATGAATGTATGTCATGCATGTATGTATACATGCATGCGTGTATAACGTACTTCTGTGAATTAAATATGCGTACGTACAGCTATATAAGACATTACAAGCACTGCCATACACACCGACATATGTGTTAATAATGCGATAGGGGGTATATATATATATATATATATATATACGTTCGGCTAGCTATGAATGATCAGTGACATTTTGTATATACGAGGTGTGCGCGCGTGTGAGTGTTCGCGTGTGTATTTAAAAGATTTCTTCCTGTTCAGGTAATCGCACAAGATGACATTACATACACGACTAGAGAACATTCATTTCTCCTGATGACTAGAATTATATACACACGTGTGTATGTCTGTCAGTGTGAATAACCGTGTGTGTGTATATATATATGTATATATATATATATATATATATATAATTACACCCTCAGTCATGTTTAATGACGGTTTTAGTTTTCCTTTTTGGTACACATTTGCTTATTGCTGTCTAAATCAATTAGTAGATAGATACATACATACATACAGTCACACACTCAAATATACCATTGTATATATTCTACATACCAGTACATAATTAGCAAATACTTTGTAAATGTATACATCTGCATTGTATACACATATGCCTCTGTATAATCATATATATATACACACACACACACACACACGCCTCTGTATAATTATATATAGATATACACACACATCATCTCATCTATAATGTATGTATGAGTATGTATGTGCGTGTGTGTATAATGGTTATGATGTATAAAGATTAGATACGTGTGTCAGTGTGTAGAAATATATACATTTGTGGGTGTGTTTCTATGAGTAATTATAATATATGTTTCTTTTGAGCATACATACAGGCCATATGTATCAGAAAGAACGGCTATAGCATTTAATGAATTTATTATGTTTGTAAGTGAGATTAACACACACAAGCACACATGTATGTATGTATGTATGTATGTATGTATATGAAGTGCATATATAGAATTGTGGGTGTGTTTGCGTGTAATATATAGATATGTATGTCAATGTGAATTAGGCTTTATTGTTTCATGTGTAAAAAAGGGAAAGTGCATATATGCACTGAATACATACATATATACATACATACATATATATATATATATATCGCATGATATGCGTGTTTATGCGGCCCTATGGTTATTCAATTAGTATAAATAATGCAGATCTTATGTGCTAGATAGATAGATAGATAGATAGATGGACAGATAGATAGATAGATAGATGAACAGACAGGCAGATAGATAGATGAACAGACAGGCAGATAGATAGATAGATAGATAGATAGATAGATGTGTGTATGTGTTTTTTTGTAGAAATCATCCAGGTGATCTTTGCAGTTGGCATTCTATCGAATGACATGCAAGATTAACTTTCATTCTAACGGTTCAGAATTAATGAATTAATTGCGGTTTCATTGCTGAAGACAGAATCAGATGTCACAATCGAAACTAACTTATATATGTATACACGTACTGTGCTATGTCTAATTATTCTACAAATGTATAAGGATATAGACATGACACACTTGATATAGATGGACGGATGGATGAATGTATATATATATATATATATATATATATATATTATATATGTATGTGTGTGTGTGTGCATCAATGTATGTATGTATGTATGTATGTATGCCTAGCTAGATGTTATTTTTCAACATTCTATACATCATTATGTAGAACGAAGCAGAGAGACCGATATAGAGCGAGGGAGAGAGAAATGTATGTATATATAGACATATAAGTAAGTAAATATATTAAATATTTATGGATGTACAACAGAGAATAGACAGCATTTAATTAAAACACGAAAAAGGCAATCAACAGATAAATTAAAAGGGGGAAACTCACCGCTTTTAGCGCCGCAAGACGATCTTTAGTCATCCTTGGTGGTAATTTATATTATATATAATAATAATGATTTATATGGTAAATATATATATATATATATATATAAATATATATATATATATGTATATATATATATATACTTATATATATATATATATTTATATATATATATATATATATAAATATATATATATATATATATATGTGTGTGTGTGTGTGTGTGTGTGTAGGTGTGTGATAAATACAGAAAAATCACTGCGGTGTCTCAAGTCGCCGGCTTGAAGTGGTTCTGGTTAATAAGCTAAAATTCCTTCCGTTATTCCAGATATATATATATATATACACACATACATATATTTATGTATTATAGACATATATATATATATACACATATATATATGTATTTATATGTGTATATATATATATATGTATGTGTATGTATATATATGTGTGTGTGTTACTTTTTCCTTCTGTGTCGGCGTTGAGTGTAATTATATATATAATTTATATATACATTTGCCTCTATATATACACATATATATATATTTATTTATTTATATCCTCCCTTTGGTGTTTGGTATATATATATGTAGATATATATATATATATATATATATATATATATATGTATATATATATTTATATATATATATATATATATATATATATATATATATACAGAGGTTGGGTGGGTATCCTGGTGGTAATAAAAAAGGGTGTTTTCAGTGGATCCCGCTTATCAAAGAGAATCGATAAAAATTTTAATATTTTCCTGTTCCTCAAAACCCCGCACCCATACTGCACTTCGTTCAAGGGAGGTAATCACGCCAGTCACGATATGATAATAACAACACCCTGTTTATTTAGAACTCTCCTTCCATCTCTCTCCCTCTCTCTCTCTTCCTCTCTTAGATTTTCTCAGTCTTTCTTTTAACCTTCTCTCTCTCTTTGTTTTACTTCCTCTCTGTCGCTCTCTAATCGCTTCTCTCTATTTTAATTTGTCTCTCTTACGCGCTCTAACTCTTTCTCTATCTTTTACTGACTGTGTCTTTCACAAATACTCTCTCACAGACATATACTTTCTCCCACTCTCTTTCTATCACTGAAACACTCTCTCTTACACACACACTCTCTCTCTCTCTCTGGAACAGAGTCTCTGTTACGCTCACTCTCTCTCTCTTCTCTCTCTCACCTCTCACTGACTCACTATTGTACACACGTTATCTCTCTCTCTCTCTCTCTCTCTGCCACTAAAACACATTCTCTATTACACTCTCTCTCTCTCTCTTTCTCTCTGCTCGGAAATACAAACTTTCGCTTTCTCTCTCTGTCTCTCTCTCTCAGCCTTTCTCGTTTTTATTACACACATTCTTCTTTCTCTATCTATCTCTCTCTCTCTCTCTCTTTGTCTCTCTCTCTCTTTCTCTCTGTTTCTTTTTCAACTTTCTCTCTATTTATCTCTGTCCGTCTCCGTTCTTCTACCTCTCTATTTTGCTTTTCTTCTCTCTTTTCCATTCGGACACCACTGGCATTTTTCAGAATATATTTATTTATAATGTATTGATCATATTATATTATACTAATAACTGGATGTCGTCTTTAAACGATCTAGAAGGGGGTTCATGCTGTAAGACAGTCGAGCAAACGAAGTCCTGAAAGACAATATGACCAATAAAATGACACAAGCTGATCCAAAGATGATATATTCGGTGACATCTCTGTGTCAATGATAATGATTTCTAACACAAACTCAAGACCACAATTTTATTCGTTTTGGTGGGAGGGTTTTTATTGCTTGAATCGACTTCAAAACTTGAATGGTACTTATTTATCAAACCCGGAAGAATGAAAGGCAAAATCGAACTTGGCGATATTTAATTACGGCAAAAAGCCGTACTTAAATTTTACAAGATAGTTTGTCCGACGCTCTTACGATTGATGCAATCGGTAGAATGGCGGACAAAATATCGTCTGATATTTTAGTTGAGTACCTCATGTTCTGAGTTCAAATGTCACCGAGGCTGAGTTGGCCTCCTTTCTCTTTTTTTCGTCGGGGATAGCGCTTTTACGTAGCATCGCACGGGCGCTTTTACGTGACACCTCCACAAGTTCTTTTCACCACCAGAGGAACGAGTCGTAACACTTCTACTGCAGAGAACGGGGTCTTCTTGGGTACAGCAAGGCGCCAGGCATCTTGGTCCTTTGTTATCTCGCCTGAAAGGTTCAGCCTCCTGGGGTCATTCTTCAGTACGTCATCCCATTCTTGGGTCTCCCACTTCCACGTATTCCATCTACTTTGAGAGATCAGCACTTCTTTATGGAGCTATGGGCATCCATCCACATTACATGACCGAATCAGCACAGTCTTCTCTCTTGCACACAGCAACTGATTTCTCTTATGCCTAACTTCTTTCTCAAAACACTAGCACTCTGTCGAACATGTACACTTACATTACACATCTAGCGGAGCATACTAGCCTCATTCCTTTCTAACGTTCGCATGTCTTCTGCATTCAGAGCCCACATCTAACTAATAATAATGATAATAATAATAATAATGATAATAATGCAGTACCAGGCAGTGGCTCTCATGGCTTCTGATCTTAACTGATTGGAAATGTTATGTACATTGTTTTGCTCAATACCACAGATTTGCTTGTCCATTGTTTGACCTTAACCAGTTGAGCATGTTCCTTGGAGGCTGGCGATATGTACATCTCTGATCACGAGCAGAAGTTGCGGGAAGCATCATAGCCATGTGCTGAGAGGAATTATTTGGGGTTTGGATAATTCACCTTTGGAAACATGGGTGTTATGTTCAACATCCTTAACCCTTTCGTTGCTGTATTTATTTTGAGATGCTCTGTATTTCTTTCAATTACTTTAAATATAACAAAGAATTTAGTAAAATAACTTAATTATCATCAAGCTAGTGTTAGGAACATCAATTGTGACTAAGGTTTGGTGGAAGATTTTAAATCAAAACTTATGAAAACAAGACATTTGTCCTCAGAGCCAGAGCCGGTTTCAGCTGGATTGATAATGAAAGGGTTAAACAACCCTTATTCAGGGACCTTTTGAGCGGGATGAGCTCTTTGACCTGAAGAAAATTCTAACTGGGCTCCACCTGCAAGGTCATGTGCTATTTATTTTGATATGAGATTACCATGTCATGCACATATGGTTGTGATGCATGCACCTGGTGTACCCTTATCAGACAGGTAGTCGTGATGGGTATACTGGGCTTCGTATATTTTACTCCAGTGTCACTTTGATGGCATGCACTGCTCTCTCACTCAATAATAATAAAGGCTTTCATGGCTTCTGATCTTAACTCATTAGAAGTGTTATCATGTACAGGTTTCATCACAGATTTGCTTGTCAGTTGCTTGACTGTAACTCATTGAGCATGTCCCTCAGTGGCTGACAATATGTACATCTCTGATCATGAGCAGAAGTAGCTGGGGAGCATCATAGCCATATGTTGAGAGGGATTCTTTGAGGTTTGAATAATTCACCATTGGAAACATCGGTGTTTCATTCATTGTCCTTAAACAAACCTTATTCAGGAACCTTTTGAGCAGGATGGGCTACTCAACCTGAAGAAAATTCTAACTGGGCCCCACCTGCAAAGTCATGCACTGTTTATCTTGATTATGAGGGTCATTTATTATTTTGAATTAATCATGCACTAATTTGTAGCTTTGAGATTTCAATGATGTGATTGTATATTTTGGTGGTGGTGGTGGTGACAATGACGATGATGATGACGACGATGATGGACTGGAACAACACAAGATGAAATGTTTTGCCCCAAAATACAATATGCCACCAATTTCAGAATAAGAACCACAGTCTTACGATCATGAGTTCAATACCCTACCCACTATGGAGAAGGCCCCTGAACATAATAAATGTAAATTTGAAGAAGGAACACTGATGACAGAAAAGCCAGTAATGCGTATTTGAGAGGTGAGGACAGATGAGCAAATGTTGGTATAGAGAGTACACTATACATTATGATGTGTGAATTTGTACAGGTGACCAATGAGAGGAATCAGAGATTCTTATTATGGCCAGGTTCCAACAAAATCCACCCGCCACACTTCTCAGTCCATTATCACTGCCTCGAGGTCCTGGGTACATCCCAGGCCAGTGTCTGCAATCAAATGTAAGCGTGACATTTTCCTCTTTTTACACCACCATGAACAGGGTTCCAGCCCAAGGTAGCACATACAGGAACCAAATGATTGAAACAAATAAAAGAGTAAAAAAGTAAAAAGAATAGGTGATGGGTGGCAATACAGAAAATTCAAAGGAGAGAGAGATGTTCACACTTTTGCCTGTTTCATTAAGCTTTATTCATTAAGCTTTATTCTTTTTATATCATTCTTTATATTTTTCATCTTTCATTACAAAGCAAAACAATATAGTCAACATAATAGCAAATTTGCCAAATGCTTAGTAATTCGGCTTGTTATTGTAAGGTTGTGAGTTCAGTTTCTAGCCGTTCACTGAGTCCTTGAGCAATTCATTTCATTTCTCGTTGCTCCAGTCCACACAGCTGCCAAATTTGAAAATTTGAATTGTTCCTGGAAGACAAAGAACAGGCTTGTTAAATTCTGTGTCATGCTGAATCTCGCTGAGAAGTGTGCTAATGGTATGCACGTCTGTGGAGTGCCCAGCCACTTGCACATTAATTTCACAAGCAGACTGTATGATTGATCGAATCAATTGGAACACTTGTCATAGCAACCAACAGAGAGCTAGGCCATTATTTCTTTTCATTCCTTTCCTTCCACCCCACCCACCCCTTAGTGCTTCTCTCATTAACTAGTTTACTCAGACAACAAACAAAAGAGGAGACAGAACACCTCCCTGCAAGACTCCGCTCCCAGCATTAAATTCTCTTTGGATCTGAATGTTGACACTCATCCAACATCTACCAACGCCATGTATTACTCCTGTTAGACTGACGCCGTGTTTGGGAAAATCATAGCAACATAATGAAGGTTTATAGCCTAGATTTGTATTAAAAGGCCCAGAGACACAACCTTACAGCTAACGTAGATCTGAACTCAATACTGCAAGATAGGTGATGCCAAGGCTTTTAATGAACTTTGTACTCCTGTAATAGAATAAAATAGGATATGTACTCATCATAGGTAATATGAGAACTAGTTATAGTCAAGTATGTATTGTTGTTGAGTGGTGACGATAGTGAAAATAATGACAATGAATGCAAACTTGTTATCAAAAACGGAAATTAATTACTCATTATCAATTACAAACAGGAAATTGACTGACTCATTAAAACATTAGACTGAGAGTTTTGTAATATTTATTTCAAATACCACTAAAATCCTTTCAGGGTCAATATATAAAGTACCAGTCATGTACTGGGGCCAATTCATGTCCTTGCTTTCTCTTTCTGTCTGTCAATCTTTCTCAAACAAATTGACTGAAGTCAGATCTGAGAAGGGTTGGGCATTACCAAGTTTAAAAATACCTAAGGTGTTCTGTTATGTAATGAATGCGTGTGTGTGTGTGTGTGTGTTTGTTTTTATATCAATCTTTTCATCTGACACTTGTTTCAGTCATTAGACAATGGTCATGCTGGGGCAGCACCTTGAAGAATTTTTACTTGAATGAATTGACCTCAGTACTTTTTTCTTTAGCCTGTCGTACTGTGCAGAAGGATTGAACCTGAAATCACAGTTCTGAAACGAAAATCATAGCCGCACATTTATTCCGACGCCGATTATAATTTTATCGATCAAATTCCTTAATTATCGATGAGGCATTCTGTCGAATTCATAATTTTCTCTCTATTAAGTAACATAATTTTATATTAATTGTCAAAGTATAAAGTATCTATAAAAAATATCATGGCTTACTTGAAATACTGAAACGAAATAAAATTAGTATTGTTTATTATTTGCATCTTTTTAAAATTCCTGCTGAACCTTACACATCATTACATATTACAATTAATGTTTTTTTTATGCTGTTTCTAATTGATTACGCCTAAGTTATGATTTTTCTCTCGTAATTTATGAATGTATTACTGACTCATACCGCATTGGATCTTTAAAATTAATGTTTTTAATATTGTTTCGAATTAAATACTTATCAGTTACCTAAATGTTTTTTTTTTATCTTCTCGTAATATGTATGCCTTTAAAATATAAGAATTTTCCCCTTTCTGACATATCGAAAAAATTTTTTTTCGTTTTCGTTTCAGTATTTCCAGTAGCCATCATATTTTTATATATTCCCCGCCATTTTTGCTATAAAAATGCGCGCGATTCTCTGCATAGAACCTCACGAGACTGTGACGAATAATGTGGAAAATTTTTGCGCCCGCACTAAACAAAGAGATTTACGATGCTCGAAATAGCAACCAAATCCCCCTCGTATCACATTGCCTTTATTTTTTTTTTTGTTCTCCATTGGGCACATTGAAAAATGTGGTTCTAGAAAAAAAAGAAACAGTGAACTTGCAGTTCCTTGGTGAATAAACTGAAGGTCAGTGGTTTTGAGGGGAGAGATATAAGTTCGTTACATGGACCCTTGTGACAAGTGCTTTATTTATCAACCCCAGAATGATGATGAAAGACGAATTTCGACTCCCTGGGATTTGAGCTACGAACATAAATAGCACAAGACCATCGTTTTTTTCCAATACCGTTAATGATTCGAATCCACCCAACAATGAGTAAATTTGCCATTAAAAACGAACAAACAGCGAAACACTAGATAACTAAGGAAATACGTATAGATATGCAGGACCATTGGATTTAGGACCGTAATAGCGAGGATACCCCCCCGATCATATTCCCCACACATCGAAATCTATGACCTTGTGCTAGTGTAAAGCAACAAATAATCGATATAAGATTAAATATAAAAGGTTTGGGAGATGGTTGAGTTGTTAGAGGATCAAACAAAATGCTTTATGGTATCATTTAGTCTTTTACGTTCTGGGTTCGATTCGGGTTGACTCTTCGCCTGTTTTTTTTTTTTGTTTTTGTTTGAGATGATGAATAATGAATTATCAGTCAAATATTGGTGTTTATATTCCGAAAACGCATCCTACGTATGCATGGAATTAAGAAGACATGGCTATCTATATAATATATACAAATAGAAAGAGAGAAGTGGGATGAAAGGAGAGAGAGAGAGAGACTGTGCAAATAAAATAAAAATGAATATTTTCTCTCTTCCTTTTTTTTTTATAATCGTTTCATGATAGAATTACCGATGTGAAATTCACGACTATAATTATAACAGAAAATAAAAACTTAAGATTATTATTAATGATTATACTTTTGTCCCAGAAGGCAATGCGAATCTTATAACCGTTCTCAACTGCCAAGGGACGTAATCAACTGACATTGGTAACACATGTTTGGGCGATGGCGTGGCTGAGTCGTTAGAGCGTTGGAAACATCACCTTGATGAATATATTAGCAACAGAAGTAGTAGTTATTCCCCAGTTAAATAAGAGTGCATTTTGCGCCAAACGCCAATATATGAGTTTCTCTCATGGTAACTACTTCGTTCTAATAAAAACATCGACGTTTAAGTGGAGATATTACCTCTCGATGAATTTGTTTCGGCTGTTTATGTTATGAGTTCAAATCCTGCCGAGGTCGACAAGATTTTTTCATCTGTTTTGGTGTCAATAAAATAAAGTACCAGTCAAGGGTGGATTTTGAGAGTATAACTACACAACTGTGCCTCCCCTCCTCGTCTTTTTTTTTTTTATCTACAAGTATATTTGAGATGGTGTAGATTACATTTATGTCTGAATTTGGGCGAAAGTAAGAACTACGTACATCCGGTCTTTAGGGTTAGGGATTTTGTTACGCCGAAAACGGGTGGTGTACGTGATCTTTACCACCGCAGGAATTTATTGAGAAAATGTCTCTTCGGAGTGGGACGAGAGGAATTTCGGATAATTCACGTGTCACGATTTTGATTCCTCACACGTTTTGATGATGTCTATCACAATTATGTTGGAAAGAAAAAAAAAGAATTGGCTTTCGGATCTATTCCGACCTTTCCTTTCTGGAAATTATTGAAGGAAACTTTTTAATAAAATTTAATTTTCCGGGCCTACAGCATACCGAACAGCCATACTGACAAATCCATTTCTGATCAGTTTTCTTTAGCCATATCTTCTGTCCACTCTACAACCACCACCACCACCACCATCATCATTTAACGTCCGTTTTCTATACTGGCGTTAGTTGGACAATTTGACGGGAGCTGGCCACTCAGCTGTCCAGGCTCCAGTTGCCTGTTTCAGCTGGGTTTCTATGGCTGGATGCCCTTCCTAACACCGACCACTTTACAGAGTGTGTTAGGTGCTTCTTATGTGGCGCTGTCACAGGCCGTAATGCATGGATGGCCATAGTTTTATTTAACTGGATGTGTCTTCTCACACACAGCAAATCGTCAGAAGTCTTGGGCCCTCAATCATCTCTGTGATTGTAGTAACTGTAATGTAGCTGACCTTTTGCATAAAAAAAAAACACACTAGGAATGCTTCTGTGAGTGGAAACGATACTGGATAAAGTATCTGTGGTTTCAGAAGGGAATTACTTTAAAAGAGATTAAATGCTGAATTAATAGGTGTTGTAGTTATTTTTTAATTTTATTATTTCTTTTGCACTAGTCCCAACACTTTTTTTTTCCATCAGACCTCACATATCACAGTTCAGGAAAGAAGAGTGGAATTTATGTAACTGCAATAGATTCAGTGAGTCCTAGTTTATAAGAGTGCTTTACATTTTGAACTTACAAACCCAACATCATTCATTGTATCCATCCGTCTGTCTAGTTTCCAACTACCAAATCCACTACTGTTGCTTTGTTTTATAGCAACCACTTTTGCTATAATCGTAATCTAAACAATTTGAAAGGTATTTGTAGAAAATTTCATTAAAAAATATCCATTTTTCTGAAAGTCATGTGGAAACAGCCGACTCGTGTGTGATTTTTTTCCAAACTCGACAATCACCCCTAGAAAAGATTATTTTGCAACAAATTCCATTATAATCGGAATCTACACCGTCTGAAGCGTATTTGTAGAATATTTCATTCAAAAATATCCATTTTCAGGAAAATTACGAGGAAAGAAAGTCAGTTGAGGTGGGTTGGGGCACGTTTGTGTAGGTATGCCAATAAAAAATTATTCGAGATAACTTTGCTATCGGTCGAAGGGAGGTAACTTCAACAACTTAATGCAACGCGACGAGAAAATGGGACGGTTTTTTTTTTATTACAAAGGAAGGAAAACGATTTAGGATCGGCATTAGAAATAAATAAATAAAAAATAATAATAATGAAAACATTCGCAAAATGCTAGCAAATGACACAAGAAGTTGCTTTTGCAATAAACCCGTTCCGTATTCGTCGATCACAGTTACAGGTTAACCCCCAAGGCCTCGTCAGTGAAATCGAGTTGAGGGAAACCTTGTGTAGAAGTCCGGTCGATGATGCTATTAATCTATCGCCTGGTTTAACGACAAATAGCCACTGGGCTTTGTTTGACCCCAAATGTATCTTTTCTAGTTCTTGTACAAACATTCAACCCACATCTCGGGTTTTGTGAACGCACAACGTCGATGTCCTAATGAGCCACAAATTAAGGAGGTAGCTTCTACGTGGGCATTCAATCTGCTAGAAATAGCTGCCAAATTTCTCTAAATCATATCCTACCGTTTTTAGAAAGGAAGAATTCAGAGGATAATTGGATCTTTTTGAAAGTCTTCCAACTATTTGAAGTATTTGAAATTTACGCCAGATTCTTTTTTTAAAAATCTTCTACACAGATGTAGTTTTGCATGCTTTTTCAAGTTTTATCTGATTTGGCATGGTTTTCTATGGCTAAATGCCCTTCCTAATGCCAACAACTCATAGAGTGTAGTGTGTGCTTTTACTGGGTGCATTTACATGCCACCAGCATGGGTGCTAATTTGTGTGACACTGGTATCTGCCACAACTGCGATTTTTGCTCAGCTTGATACGTCTTCTTCTCAAGCACAGCATGATGCTAAAGGTCTTGATCATTGCCTCCTTGAAGCCCAACACTCAAAAGGAACTCAGCCACCTTGCGTCTGTGAGGCCCAACACTCCAAAGGACTTCTACCACCTTGCCTCCGTGAGGCCCAGCACTCGAAGGAACTCAGCCATTTTGCCTCCATGTGGCCCAACGCTTGAAAAGAACTCAGCCGCCTTGCCTTCATGAGACCCATCACTCGAAAGGACCTCTGTCACCTTGCCTCCATGAGGCCCAGCACTTGAAAGGAACTCAGCCACTTTGCCTCCATGAGGCCCAACACTCACGCTGTGAGGCCCAAGGATTTGAGTGAATCAGGCATTTAAATGGTGAAAGCACCAGGGTTGGGTTGGTGATAGCGCTATTGTGTACGAACAATGTATAACAACAAATACATACTCACTAAAGTAAACATGTATTTGTTCTCCAGTTATGCATCCATTCACAAATGGCTGACTGAATACACAATGGGTCATCCAGGTCACACATGGGTGACCTTGATGATCCAAATGAATTGCAGGTTCTGAGTTTGGTGAAGAATAAGCAATGACAATAGATAGATTGTGACCCACTATAGCTGAGTCAGACATGTTTTTTATTGATGAACAGAAGTGTCACATCATGCAAAAAGAAAAAAGAAACCAACCTGTTTTCACCAGGTAAATACAGGTAAGTATTAACAATTAAAACTTCATAAAAACAAGTACATAGTGTCAGATGACTTGGCACACCCAAATTCGGTCAGTGAATACTCGCTGACTTCTGTTCATTGCTAAAAGACATCTGAAACAGCTGTAGCAAACCACAATCCATTTGTTGTTACACACACACACACACACATGACAAATGAAAGACGGAAGATGGAATATATATAAAAATCACTGAAAAATGACCGTGCTTTACCAGTAAGCTACCAGGTGCAAACCATTCATTTTATTATCCAATCAAGATTTGTGCTGCAATGTTTTGAAGAATTTGAGGGAGGACATTCAACGAAAGAGACTGGATCTGTGGATTCTTCAAGGCAACAATGCACCCTGTCATCGAGGTCTCTTCACTCGTGAGTTTCTTGCCAAAAACATGGTATCACTTCCATACCTGCCCTATTTGCCAGATTTAGCACCTGTAAACTTCCATCGTTTCCCCAAGATGAGAACGTAGCTCAAAGGTTGCTGTTTTAACACTGTTGTCAAGATCCAAAGCAAATCGTAGAAGGTCCTCGACTCGCTTACGGAAAACGACTTCCAGGCTGGATTCCAAAAGTGGCAGGAATGCTGGGAGCGGTATATTGCTGCACGAGGTGACCCTTTTGAAGGTCTAACTAAAAAGTCTGAAAATAAGCATGGATGTTTAGAACAAACTTATGAAAATGCTTTGGACAGGCAAAGAGTTAAGAGAGAGAGGTGGAGAGGAGAGAGTTTGTTTGCCCAAGGCTAAGAGAGAGAGAAAGGTTGTATGGTAATGTGCTGTAAGCTGGTTGCCCAAGGCAGTGAGAGAGAGAGAGGGGGGGAAAGAGGTTGTATGCTAATATGCTCTAAGCTGGTTGCCCAAAGCAGTGAGTGTGAGAGAGAGAAGAGGAGGAGGAAGGAGAGGGGGAGAAAGAGAGAAGTTTTATGGTAATGTGCTCTAAGCTGGTTGCCCAAGGCAGTGAGTGTGTAAGAGATAGAGAAAGAGAGAGAGGGGAAGAGAGAGACAGAAGTCATATGCTAATGTGCTCTAAGCTGGTTGTCCAGAGCAGAGACAGAGAGAGAGAGAGAGATGCAGACAGAAAGGATGAGAGAGAGAAAGAGAGAGTGAAAAAGAACGTGTGTGCAGATTAAAATAATACAGGTTTTGTTAAACCAACTGTTAATTAAGGTAGATGTGATAAATTTCAGAAAATGAGCTATGATAATAAAAGCAAAATTCTGTCTGTCTGGAGCACTTCATAAATTTCTGTAGTATTTTCACTCAGTTTAACACAAAACTTTATTACATAGTGACATTAGTATAGCTAGAGGTGGGGGAGCAATGGTTCCTGGGTGGCACCTTTATAGGGGAACCACTTTTGGGTCTGCTGTAGGCAATATGTGTTTCTTTGTGGGGGTCTTGGTGCAGCAAACGGAAGAGCCGTTCTGGGCAGCACACACTCTGGTTACGCTTGTGCATAGTGAGTTTCCTAGTTGTCTTCACGTCCCAACTGCATTCTGAAAACTAGTCGGCCGTGACAACTAGTTTGTAGCAGGGGGGGGGGATGTTCAAAGTGTTGTTATGGCTGTCTCCTGAACCTCCTGTGTTTTGTTTTAGCCAAAACCAGGAACTTTTCAGCCCCCTTCCCTCATATATAGAGTGAAAAGGCGAGAGCTAGAGATGCTCAGTAAAGACAACATTTAGCAACGCTCGAATGATTTGAACCTAAACTCTGAATTCTTTATTGCGGTCTGGATACATGGGATAAAGTGCAGCTTAGCGAAAACCAAAGTCCAAGTAAGTAGGAAGGCAGACAAATCACAAATCCCTTCAGGTAAATGGTCCTGCTTGATCTGTAGAAATGGTGCAGGTAGAAGCTATGGATACATAAGAGATGCAGCAACATCAAAGGAAGGTTAACCTGGAAGATAGTCTTTGTGTGTGGCAGATGCACAGGGACAATAAACATTGAAGATGTACACAAAACAGATTCCATCACATGCCAGGGGGCAAAACCAGAAGTTGTCGATAGCTTCCGCTACCTCGGTGACTAAGTCTGTAGTGGCGGGTGGATGCTCTGAGAGTGTAGCTGCTAGAATAAGAATAGCCTGGGCAAAGTTCAGAGAGCTTCTCTATCTCTGCTGGTAACAAAAGGCCTAATAAGAGAACCCAGACTGAACAGAAGCAATCTCACTTCAAGTCTGCAACACCAGAGCCAGAGGAATACGACAACAATGGCAGAACAAGTGGATGATGGCAAGAAGAATGGTTGATCTGACTAACATTTAAACAGTTGCAATTTCATCACCTGATACATTCTGTCGCAATTTTATTTTAATGTGTTACAATTTCATTCCTTGATACAATCTATCACAATTTCATCACCTGATCCTACTTGCTTTATTCTTCATGTACTGTCACAGAAGATGGTCTTGAAACCGTAGTGTGACCGATTCATTCCCTGGGCAATTAGCACTCTCCCATAAATGAATCCCCACCAGTGACACCATTTCTTCCTCTCCTCTTATTTCCTTTAACAGAGAAAAAAATGAAATTGAAATTCTTGGAAACAAGAAATGGCTGTCAATCATTGTTGTCTTCATCAAAGCCTTGTGAGCGGATTTGGTAGACGGAAACTGAAAGTCCATCATATATATATATATATATGTATATATCTGTGTCTTTGTGTCTCCCCACCGCCAATCACAGGCTTGACAAAGGCGATGCATTTTCTGGGTTTTTTTTCCCTCTAGATAACCGTTTTGGAATAATCTACTTATCTCCCACCCTTCACTACACTACAGGGTTTTGTTTCTACCCAACCCTTTTTTTTTCTAAATAAAAGTATTCATTTACGTGCGCAAGGGAATCGGCCAAGTTATTTTCCATAATTAAAAAAAGAAAAGACAATGTTTTAGTGAGACGTCATTGAGTATTTACTAGGTCCAAGATTTAAAAAAATTATATTACAATCAGAGAGATACAATATATTACTGGTAGTAAATTATTTGGCGATTTGGCAGAAGCGTTAGGCTACTGGACAAAATGCTTAGCGGCGTTTCTTGTGGGTTTTTTACGTTCTGAGTTCAAATTCCGCCGAGGTCGACTTTGCCTTTCATCCTTTCAGAGCTGACAAAATAGGTACCAGTTAAACACTGAGTCGATAAAATCGATTTACCCTGTCCTACAAAATTTCTGGCCTTGTGCCTATAGTAGAAAGTATTTATTATTATTATTATTCTATCGAAAACAGCAAGATTTAACAAAGGCGAATGCGACCACGGTACAATTCGAACGTAGTAAAGTTGAGCTTAATTATAAAACATAGTAAATACACTGATTTTTTTAAAAATTGGATTTTGTATTAATATATTTTTTAAATATAAATTTCGTGTAGTAGTTGAAATTTGAGGGAGACAAAATGACAAATTACTGTAAACGGACATTGACCGGAATCTCAGTATACGGAGAGTAATAACGTAAAATTACTTTTTATTAAAGTCTGTTTGAGGCAATTAGTTTTAGAAATATCTCTTTCGGTGATTATTTTTATTGCTATATTTGTGTTTATTCAATACTAATGAAAAAAATTATTCGATATGGAATCTATACTTCGTGAATCTTCGTACACATCCAGTAATCTCATCCGTGTAAAGTACATATAGTACTCAAAAATTTAAAAAATTATCTCCGTTAATATAGATATATATATTTATTATACAATTAAAAAAAATGTCGTTACTTTTATCCCTATTATTAATATAGTTGCAATAATAATAATAACAAAACTGAAATTATTTATATTTTCTTTCAAAGATCTATTTTAAATAAAAATTCCCAGAATCCTCCACGGCTTTTACGCGCGAAAACTATAAAAAAAAATCCCTCTTTAGGACGCCATCATTGCTAACGTTGGACATTTTCTATTTCTCATCGGTTTCAATCCGGTTTATTTTATTTAATTCTGTTGTTAATAGCTAAAACCAGGTATTTAAACATTTTCTGTATATCAATATTCTTTATGTATTTTATTAGAAAATTTTTCAAAATAGAATGTAGATAACAATTACGTATATATATATCTCGATTTGCTAATCGAATCGAACAATCGCATTTTAACCGGTTTACAAAATGACTGGCGCTTCTTTCATCATCCAGAAACTACTCCTGTGATACTTGTAATATTACCATTTCAGTATAAATATATATGTATTTTAATTAATTTTTCCACCTTTCTACAATGTGTATATCTATATGAAAGTAAAAAAAGGTATATATATATATATATATATATATATATATATATATATATATATATATATATATACATACACACACACACACGCATACACCGCTATATACATATTTTGTGTGTGTGTATAGCGGTGAGAAGTCGAAGATCGATTTGATTATGGAAAGTATGTTATATATTTATATGAAATGTGTTGTTTCTGGCTGAAAGAGGCGGGAGTGATTATTTTGTTAAACGGCATCATGCACTATTTGCTCATTGTATATTTGTGATTGTGTGTGTATATATATATATATAGATGTGTGTGTATATATATATATAGATGTGTGTGTATATATATATATAGATGTGTGTGTATATATATATATATATAGATGTGTGTGTATATATATATATATATAGATGTGTGTGTATGTATATATATAGATGTGTGTGTATGTATATATATAGATGTGTGTATGTATATATATAGATGTGTGTATGTATATATATAGATGTGTGTATGTATATATATAGATGTGTGTATATATATATATAGATGTGTGTATATATATATATATAGATGTGTGTATATATATATATAGATGTGTGTATATATATATATAGATGTGTGTATATATATATATATAGATGTGTGTATATATATATATAGATGTGTGTATATATATATATAGATGTGTGTATATATATAGATGTGTGTATATATATATAGATGTGTGTATATATATATATAGATGTGTGTATATATATATATAGATGTGTGTATATATATATATAGATGTGTGTATATATATATATAGATGTGTGTATATATATATATAGATGTGTGTATATATATATATAGATGTGTGTATATATATATATAGATGTGTGTATATATATATATAGATGTGTGTATATATATATATAGATGTGTGTATATATATATATAGATGTGTGTATATATATATATAGATGTGTGTATATATATATATAGATGTGTGTATATATATATATAGATGTGTGTATATATATATATAGATGTGTGTATATATATATATAGATGTGTGTATATATATATATAGATGTGTGTATATATATATATAGATGTGTGTGTATATATATAGATGTGTGTATATATATATAGATGTGTGTATATATATATAGATGTGTGTGTATATATATATAGATGTGTGTGTGTATATATATATAGATGTGTGTGTGTATATATATATAGATGTGTGTGTGTATATATATATAGATGTGTGTGTGTATATATATATATATAGATGTGTGTGTGTATATATATATATATAGATGTGTGTGTGTATATATATATATATAGATGTGTGTGTGTGTATATATATATAGATGTGTGTGTGTGTATATATATATAGATGTGTGTGTGTGTATATATATATAGATGTGTGTGTGTGTATATATATATAGATGTGTGTGTGTGTATATATATATAGATGTGTGTGTGTGTATATATATATATAGATGTGTGTGTGTGTATATATATATAT
Source organism: Octopus bimaculoides (assembly GCF_046866305.1). Lineage (NCBI taxonomy): Eukaryota > Metazoa > Mollusca > Cephalopoda > Octopoda > Octopodidae > Octopus > Octopus bimaculoides. The sequence goes on along the minus strand of NC_142951.1, from coordinate 31,442,049 downwards.
AGATGTGTGTGTGTGTATATATATATATAGATGTGTGTGTGTGTATATATATATAGATGTGTGTGTGTATATATATATAGATGTGTGTGTGTATATATATATAGATGTGTGTGTGTATATATATATAGATGTGTGTGTGTATATATATATAGATGTGTGTGTGTATATATATATAGATGTGTGTGTGTATATATATATAGATGTGTGTGTGTATATATGTAGATGTGTGTATATATATGTAGGTGTGTGTGTGTATATATATATAGGTGTGTGTGTGTATATATATATATAGGTGTGTGTGTATATATATATATAGGTGTGTGTGTATATATATATATAGGTGTGTGTATATATATATATGTGATGTGTATATATATATATATATAGAGAGAGAGAGAGATGTGTGTATATATATGTGATGTATAGATGTGTGTGTATATATATGATGTGTGAATACTCACCTGTTTGTGTATATGTGTGATAATTTTTGATTTGAAGACCTTTTTCGCTTTAACATTGATTGATTTGTAAATATTTAATTATATAAATGCTGGTGTTGAGTAAGTATATATAAAATGCGGTGATGTTATGTCGCACATAGATTTTGTTGCCATAATTATTCTGGATTATATAATTGAAATTCCTGTGTAGAAGAAATGTTTTGTCATAAAACCTGCGTGTGTGTGTATATGTATGTGTATAGATATATATATATGGGCTACATCACAGCAAGACACACTGATGAGGACAGCGATCTGATACTCCATCATTCAGCAAATGTTAATCACATGAGAAAGTGGTCAAGATACTGGACGTGCTCCAGCATGACCGCGGCCTTGGGTTCAGAACGCAGAGTACACGTACATTCATGTTTGCGCGCGCGAGAGTTGGCAACCATGGTTTTCAATTAATTTGTCTGGTATCAGTTTTCTTTTCTCTGTAAACGTATAGGCATAACTACAGATTAGTACCACATCCCTGATTTTTTTGTTATCCCTAACCACTATTCATATTCTCAATTATTTTCCGGAAATATGTGTATACATATATACACCAATAATACCTCATGGTGTGTGTGTATGTATGTATATGTATGTATATGTATGTATAGTGGAGGACGGTAACATTTCGGGTTGTGTGTATTATATAGATCTTGCCCTAAACCGGACATTTCCCCCTGCCAGTTGTATTAAACTGATTAGTTTAGAGTGGGACATGTACATCTCGGCGTTTAAAATTTCTCCATCCGCTGATTATTTGAAAAAGATGTCGCTAGTCATAGCATCTTCATTTTCGAAATTACCATTTAGCTGCTATTTTGTGTGTGCGTGCGTGCATATATACACACACACACACCGGGCTGTTCTTTATCAGATTGTGTGTAACTTGATATTTGTAGTTCTTTTTATAATTTATATGACAAAAAAAAAAAAAAGGGAGGGAAAATGATAGCTCTATGTATTGGCAAAAGGCAATGATATTGAGACTTCAGTGAGAGAGAAAACCCCTCAAAAAATTAAAACTGTTTGCGCCAAATATCAATTCTTTGGTGGTGAATAGATAATAATGGTGATTTGGCGCAAAGGCAGTTCTCAATGTTTCACACGACAGTTTAAATTAGAACAAAAAAAAAAAGACGGTGCAGTCATCACAGATGTTATCAAATCAAGTTAGAGCTGATGGTTTAAAAGAAAAAAGATCTGTGACTAATTGACTCAGCATTGCCCGAAAAAATGCCATTCACTTTGTCTTGTCACAACTTGACGCTTTTTTTTTTAACTTTCAGGATTTTAGAGAGAGAAAAAAACCCTAAAAATATTGGTAGAGATGGACTATATGTAATCTGAACCTTTCCCCCCCTTATTAATTTTTTTTACGGAATCTCCACCAAAATATTTTCTTGAAAGTAATGAGAATACATAAAATTTAAATGGGTTTGAACCTTTATTACGTCTGATTTAGCTTTCAATCGATCCATTAGAATGTATTGTTGCAATTTGGTAGAATTAAAGGTTAAAATTAGGGTTTGGTTAACTTAGGGTTTTTTTTATAGTCCCAATGTAATTATTAAAACCAGGCAATTTACGCCTGTTTAATTCCTTGGCAGTTCAATACTGTTTGGCGAGGTCTTAAACCAGTCCCCTTGTAGAATCGAATTCTTGGCCATTGACTCTTCAAACACTATCTATGATTATCCACCTGCAGTGTTTTTCTTATTATAAAGAAAAGGATGTAACGTAAGATTTCACTATTTCTAGCAACTCGCGCGTGGCTTCTTCGAATTCGTTTTTTTTATGTTGGTTGCGCATCATGAGGTCCAGAATCTGATGCAATTCCTACCTATGAAAAGGGATGAGGATGTCTTTACTCCCTCCCGATTTATGGCGATTGTAGCACAGTGGAATTATTCCGATGCAACCTGTTCCGCTTTTTGGCATTTGGCAGTTTAAAGTTATGGAACTGGAATAAAGCGGTTTGAGTGTGTTAAAGCGGGAATTAGAGACTGTCTGCCTGTGCCTGCTGGTTTCTTTGTTGTGAACCATATATATCTAAAATACATTATACATACCCTACCATAGACAGGACGTATTTCGGCATTCTCTCTATAGACTGCCCGTATCTCAACCGGGAGATGAGTTGAAGCCGTTGCCCATTTTGAAAACCTTTGTTAGAATTATATATTAAATCTTGTAGCACGTAAGCAATACCTGTATTGTTAGGTAATACAGATTGACAAATATCCAAGTATATTGTATGCTATTAAATATGTATTAATCGCATATAGTAGACTCGTACGCAATTTTGCCAAGAAATATAAAACGGGGCGAGGAAAATGTTTTAAGGGTATCTCTCGGGGTGAATATTTGTGCATGATGTGGAAACCGGTTATAGTAATCACAGATAAACCCTGTCAAAATTAGTGGGTTCTGAGTTATTTATTGACGTAATGTTAACCGGTTATGGAAAAGGCTGTGTGAATTGTTGGCAACCTAGTTAAAAAGCCAGTTGGCTTGACGAAATCGATTTAATCAGGACTAAAGTAACCTCGGTGAGCTGCTGTGATGGTGATCCGAGACAAGGGAGGATAAGTGGTTTCTTAGAAACCCCTAGAAACAATAGAATTGTCCACAAATGCTCGACGGTATTTGATAAAACACCGAGTCACAATTGGGACGCCTTTGCGGAGGAGAGCTTCCTGTGAAGTAATGTACGATTTCAGGGTCTCTTTAACCCCAGGTCAACCGTCGTCACACAACGCCCCTGGTCAGGCATTCTAGCTGTGAACATGTTTGAGACTAATAATCTATTCTGATCTGATTTTTAACGATGCGGTTGAAGTGGAGATTTGGTTGCTATTTCCACTCGGTTGTTGCAATCGCGCAGAGCTTTCTAAATTGGTTCGAACGATTTTTCTTTAAATATCAAAAAACGCACATGTGTTCCGACATTGTTGTTGGTAGTGCTTCCGGTTAGATGAGGAGGCTCCATATATTGGTGGTGGTCTCTTGTAAGCAGGAAACTTAAAATCGGATGTGCAAAGAAAACTTCAAACTTTCAGAAAGATTATAAATCATTTTTTATGGCCAGATTTATTTGTTGATGGTGTGAATATTTTCCTGTTACCCTGTAGTTGAATGTTAATGTGATATTTAAAGCGGGGCTCATGCAGTTTCGCACCTATCCTTGAAAAATGAATTTTTTTTTGGGGGGGGGGGTTCGGATTCCTACGTTTTAGATGTCGGAGATAACGAATAAGCAAGGAAAATTTTTTTTAATTTCACCCCACCCCCAAAACGTGGTTTATGGCATATCCGGAATCTCCGTCATCTAAAACATAGTGGGGGAAAAAAAATTCAATTTCTGGTTATTGTCTGCAAACACGAGGTCTTATGTGTGTGTGTGTGTGGATGGTGTCTAGTAACAGTAATGGAAAATCTTATACCACGTGGTGGAAGGTTTTCGTTGATTCATTTAATACGTATTATTTTAATTTCCTCTAAGGATTGGCTTATTAAAAGAAAAAAAAATGGACATCTTTCTTTTACTTTTCTTTTCTAGCAATATTGGTCATTTTACACGACTCATTGTTTTTCTATTTTCTCGGTCTCAGCCGGTTACCGACATTTAATTACCTTTTGAGTCACATCTGTCTCTCTCTCTCTCTCTCTCTCTCTCACTCGCTTTCATATATTTTCCCTCTCTCGCTGTTCCTCTCACATTCTCTATTTCCCCCGCTCACTCTGACGTTTCTTTTCTTCCCTCTCCCTCTTACTATTCCTCCTCTGCTTCTCTCTTTGTTCCCGCTCTCTCTCCCTCCCCTTCCGATTCCCTCCCTCTCTCTCTCACTAGTTCTTTCTTTATGGTCGATCCAGTTTATACTAGTGTAAACCAGAACTGGCTGCCGCCGCCGCCGCCGCTGTTGCTTTTTCCTTTTTCCTTTCTTCTATAAACATTATTTTATTAGTGGAACTCGTGTCTCTTGGATTTTAAATCTTTTATAATTCCATCTTGTAAGAATTGATTGATGTCTTTATTTATTCAACACTGGTTAAATATTCTCTTTTTAACTGGCAATGGTTGCTTTCTCCATATCCTCCGTCTCTTCCGACACTCTTCCTCTCATTGTTGCTTCTGTTTCTCGAAGCTTCTCGCATTTCTCCGACCTTCCTTCACTAAAATATATTGAGTTTTGTAATGTGTGTGTTTTTTTATCGGATGTATACGTAAATTTCAAAATAAGCAATACCTTACGTAAGGAGGAATTGAATTTGAAATGCTTTGTGGAATCATAATTAAGTTAATTTAAAACATTTGAAACGTAATTAAGGGTGTCGATTGGGGTGGAGGTCAGAAAGTTGATCTGTTGCGAAATAATGGGTGGGAAAAAAGTGATGTAGTGGCTTAAATACATTTCTAGGGGAAATTGTTACAATTCTGTCATCTTTTCATGCTTTAAAAACTCGTCCTGTGAAGAATTCCATTTAATACTTTAAACTGCAAAACCCATTTTGGGGGGAGACACCGGTTTTTTTCCTACAAAGTTTTAATACGTGTTAGCCAGAAGTTTCGCGGTCGTTCCAGCCTTGACCAGTCCATCTATCACCGCTCCGAGTTCGGTCATTTGAACACACAAAAAGTAGATAGCAGTTTTTGAAAAATGATAATTATCTCCGGTTTGTATACCCGAACGTGTATGTAATAATAAATATTTGTATAAATATGATTTTATAAGTGGAATTTTTTCATTTCCCTTCCAGTCAAACGAAACAACCAACCATGTGTGACAAAATGCCAACATTTAAGGTGAGACCAACATTTATTTATATTTTATGTAGCCACCATCTCTCGTCCTTCCTGTTTTGTGATGGGACTGTTCTCTGTCTTGGGTTAACAGACGTACCATCAGTTTTGGTCATACTATATGTTGTTGGTACATAAACCTCATAGAAATGATGTTTTGATGTTATATTACAGAGTAATTGTATTAGGTGATCAATTAATAAATAGTAAATTCTGTGTTTGAGTGGATGTCGGTAGCAGCGTCGGTCGGTTGATTTAATTGATTATAATAAATGTTAATGTCTACAATTGGTGTATTTGTCCATTTTTATGAAGAAAGATTTAAAGCTTTTACCAAATTCATCTGTTCTTTTATTCTGTTTCAGCTGGTGTTAGTGGGTGATGGCGGCGTGGGTAAAACCACTTTTGTCAAGCGTCATTTAACTGGCGAATTTGAGAAAAAATATGTTGGTAAGTAACAAGGGTCCTTATGTTATTTTTAGTTAGATTTTATAAGAGCAGCTCATTTGCAGTGTTGCTAATGTTTTCACTATTGTACACATTTGTGTATTTTACTACTCTGAAATTAAATTAAGAATCTAATGTGGGTTGGTATCAAGAGGGTTAAGCATTTATTTATTTCTCTTTGAAATAAAATTGTTTAGAGAGAAACTCATTCTTTAGATGTTAAAGGAAGGTTTGTGTGAGCATTTTTGGATTGTCAAATACTTCAGTAATTTTTGTTTTGCCTCAGCTTGTAACTGTTTTTTCTTTTGTTATAACCCTTTAGCAACATTGGGTGTAGAAGTGCATCCACTTGTGTTTTACACAGCCAGAGGACCCATCAGGTTCAACGTTTGGGATACGGCAGGACAAGAAAAATTTGGTGGGCTCAGAGATGGTTATTATATTCAAGGTAAGTTGTGCTTTTGATTCTTCTAAATAAAACAATTAAGCTTGCATTCTATTTGAGAGCATTCATCGTAGACCATTGGCCAAACTTCTACTTTTTTAAACACTACTGTATTTGTTGATAGATCCAATGTCTTCTAGGTACTTAGTGTATTATATTTGAATTCCTTTTATGTGATGTTTTAAATGAAGTCTTAACAAATATGACTGACATGAAATGGTGTCGATTTTAATAGACAGAAACTCAGTTTAGCAGTTCTAGGACTAAGGCCCAAACTAATTGGGTTAAACATGTAAAGCTCCAAAGGTGACAATTCTGTATGCAAATGGTTACACACACACTGAAATGTATGTAAACCTATTTAACTGTGCACTGCTTGTTTACCTACAGCAGAATTGATAGAGGAGTGTTAAGAAATGTGAGAATCTTGTCTTGCTTGGTTGGTGACATGCATGATAATGGAATGTCAACACTTTGCACACATGACAAAGCTAATTTCACTTTCTATATACCAGTCTCAACGCATTGATTGGTCCAAGGCACACTTCCTCAATGTTCTTGTTCAGTGGTTTTGGATTTAAAGCAAACTTTTTTTTTTTACAAAATGTATAAAAATGATTCTGATTATAAGGAGAGGCTTTCACTTAATAATTGTATATTTTTTATTATTTATTCACTCTCTGTTTCAGGACAGTGTGCTATTATCATGTTTGATGTTACATCAAGAGTTACATACAAAAATGTTCCCAATTGGCATCGAGATTTAGTGAGAGTATGTGAAAATACACCAATTGTGCTGTGTGGAAATAAGGTTGATGTAAAAGACCGAAAGGTAAAAGCCAAAGCAATCACTTTCCACAGAAAAAAGAATTTACAGGTAATTTTTCTTTTTATTTATTCTCTTTCAATTTTATCAGTGCTATCTTTCTCTTTCGGAGCATTCCTTTATAGATGACTTGTCTTAAGCATTGATTTTCAAAAATATAATTGAGAGGGAGTTTCAAATAGAACCCCATATGTATAATCAGCATTTAATGTCGTAGGTTGGACTGTTTGACCAGGGCTGGTCAGTCGAGGGGCTACACCAAACTCCAGTCTGATTTGGCTTTCTAGATCAAGATGCTCTTCCTAATGCCAACCACTCCAAGAGTGTAATGGGTGCTGGTTGCGTGACACTGGTATCTGCCATGACTATTTTGCCTGGGTCTTAATCATGGCATAATGCCAAAGGTCTTGGTCATTTGTCCTTGTCTCTGTGAGACCCAATGCTTGAAAGGTGTGTTTTTATGTGCCACTAGCATCGGCTCGATTTCCCTTACCATTTGATGTTGCTTACCAGGTGACTGCCGTGTGGTATTCGCCTCTATGCTAGTTCAAAGAGTATTAAAGCCCAGTCCATGTGCAGAGTCTTTCTGGCATCTTATGTTCCAGTGTTTATCTACTGACCTTCAGTTAGGGATGTACCTGTGTCTTTCTAGATAGATGTAGGACTCTGTACATATTGATGTTGCAGTTTGGGGCCTGATCTATGAATGACCTGAAAAACCTCAGGGTCAGTTATTTTTCTATTACCTAATTGTCTTACGGGATGGATAGCATTGGTATGAAGTATAGCGTGGCTGTGTGACACGAGTTTAATCCTTAGATTAGTCAAGCAATAACAAGCAAGAGGTGTCACATGTGAAAGATTCTTATGTAAGGACAATGGAATGAAAACCTTGTGATGAATTTGTTTCAGTTTGAAATTCTGAGATCTATGTTGAATGCAACAGTTGGTGGTGGATGTGTTGTACATAAATGAACGTGGTTTTCAAAGCAGCAAATAAATGGTGTTCTAAAGGGCATGTTTTATGACTTGAACAATAAAAAGCTGTTAATTAGTGTGTGTTGTTTAAACATATCTAATCATGAACAAGCACTGCTGTCAATGGTTAAGAAGATATGTTTATCAATCTTGAAAGTTGGTTCAGGTGGAGTTTGAACATTGTAGGTTAGGTCCTGGAATAAAATATTAGGGCCAGTTGAAAGATTGCGTTACATCAGTTGTAAGATATTGAAAAGTTTATCTCTAAAATAGTTAAATGGAAAATTTGAAACTAGAGTTTACTCGAATCCTTTAGAATCAGAATTCATAAACAATGTTGACTCTGAATTCTTAGAGATATGATATTGGAAATATTAATGCATTGATTGTATAATTTACATTTTAAGTTGGTTGATTATTTCTGACTTCCACAACCCTACACATCCAAAAGGCTCCCACAGCTTCCATCTAATAAATTTCACTTTTAGACTTCAATTGGCTGCTAAGGAGTAGGATTAAACCCTGGGACTTCCTGGTTGTGGAGGGACCTTCTGAACCACACATGCAATCATATAAACCGTTTTTCATAACTTATGTCTTTGTTTTCTTTACATCCAGTACTATGATATCAGTGCAAAGAGTAATTATAATTTTGAGAAACCATTCCTTTGGTTGGCAAGGAAGTTAATTGGAGATGCTAACCTTGAATTTGTTGAAATGCCTGCTCTTCAACCACCAGAGGTAGAAATGAGTCAATCACTTGCACAACAATATGAGAAGGAACTTGAGGTAATTACGACTTTACTTTATCTTGTCTGAGTGGGGTGGTTCATTTGTTGGTTGCACTTCCTACTTTACAATGAAGTTGGGAGTGGTGCCATTTCCAAGTAGTCTTTAAACCCTTCCTAACACTGGGTTATTGTACTAAATATTTTCAAAAATTGGAACTACTTGCAGGAGTTATGTCCCCCTACCCATTATTTTCTAAACTACAAAATTAATTTCTAACATTTCTGTTGCAATTTGGTGATTTTGCTTCAATAAATTTTGGAAATGAGTTCCACCTTAAAGCAGGGAGGTTGTAATTCTATCAGAGCGAGGTGTGGTCTTTGATGCCTTGACATGAGAAAGCTTAGACTCCTTTCCCAATCAGTTCCCTCATGTGGTCACTCTGTCAGTGAAGTGTGGGGCGAGGTCTTTAGTAATTTATAATCTTAATGGGTGAGGGTGGCGGGAAATTTTAATTTTTTTTTTGTGTTTGAAATAATATTTTCATTTTGTTTCTTCAATTGCAGGTGGCTCAAGAAATTGCTCTTCCTGATGAGGATGAAGATCTTTGAAGATAATCTGATCCTGCTAATCACTTAACAATTAACTAATTATCACAGTGCATTGTTAACCTTCTAAAAGATGGGAAAGTCTGTTTAAATACAGTGATGTCCTCTTTCTACTATCTGTTATGGCCTGCAGAGCTGCGCTCCCCTTTCTTTTAAGCTGAGAAGATGGTTTAGGCCTGTTTGCTTCACTAGAAAACCACACAAAAAATGAACTTCTTTCAAATTTTTTTTTTTTTTTAATTTTAATGGGAGGGGCTGGAGAAAAGAGGTGGGGTATTACAGACACCAAGTGGTAAAAAATAACAAAAACCCCTTTAATATAAAAAGACAATTTCACACCATCAAATCATTACATTCGAATGCTGAGTTCATGTTAATTACAGTAGGTGGTTTTTTTTTTTTTTAATGTATTCTTTGATTAGTTATGGGCCGAAATATTGTCTCTTGCGATTTGTTACTGTATGCAAGTGTGAATGCGGGCATTGTAATGTATTTCCTCCCCTTTTGTACAAAGGTCTTCAATAAAATTTTGCATTTTACTCTTAAATTTTAACTTGTTTTCTTTTCTGTTAAATACTATGTACAGTTTCCCACCCCCCAAGTGAATTGATTTGAGGTCGTGTGACGATACACAATCCATATGTTATTTTATTTCATCATAGTAATATTTTTAGCATCCATTCTTCCATTTTGCTTGAGTCACAGAATTCATTCAGGTAAACAGGTTTTCTAATCCAGGCAGGTTTTCATGGCATGTGGCAAACCAGATTGCTTGTTTTACAATTGGTACACAGTGTTGACTCCAGCACACTTGAGGTGGTGTAAGGTCCACATAATACAGGTCTTGGCAGAGACGCTTGGAAAACCCTTTGTAATACATAATTAATTTGAGATATATTTGTCATAGTGATTCTGCTCTTAGAAAGATGGCCACTTTGAGGAGTTAATTGGTGAATTTATGGCAGATAATAGTTTTGAAGATGATTGAGAAGTAACTGACTGCAATCAGCCAATTTTTGTAGTAATCTGACCACAAGTGAAAGACAATGAGTTTGTGTAAACAAGCCCTTTGTAGGTATTTTCTGCTCCAATGTTAGTATACAGCTTTTGATTTCAGTTGTCAATAGGGTGTGAAGTGATGTATTTTTACATAAGAAATGTAGAAAATTAAGATTGTCCTGTTTTTAAGCATTTGTTCATTGTCAATAAAATTTTCAAGTTAACATTTTTGTGCAACATCAACTGCAGACACAAGCTTGGGTTTTAAATGAATTTAGAAGGGAAAAAAACCTTTCCTAGGTTTTTAATGTACCTGCTCTAGTACCTGGATTCTGAGAATTTCCAAAATGGGCAGTAGGAACCCTGCTAGAGGAGTGATACGAAAATGCATTAAATGCAGCCATTTCAAAGTCTAGTTTCAGTGAAGTGCAATTTGTTATAATTAGGAAGGTTTATTATGAATAACATGTCAAAATTAACAAAATGTCTTTCATTGTCAAAAGTTATTTCCTCTTGTGCAGCTTCCAGGACTTTTATTATAAATCCTAATTCAGTCTATGGACACACTATGAGGTCTACACTTCCCAGCTTGTTGATTCCACTTGATACCCACTCACTTGGCAACTTGTTCACCTTGCACAATACTTTTTTTTTTCTTTTATCTGGTCACAACCTTGAAAAACCATTCTGTTGCTGTATACTTTATTCTATTGTATTTCTGAGAGGCATTTTAAAGCTGGAGTACAGCATTCTATTTCATGGATGTTGCACAAGAACTAACAGCTACCCTACCAAGTAAAATTCTGAACCAATATTCATATAAGTTAAGCAATTACTGTAGCACTTGTTTTTAACTTAGGTAGTCAATGATCTATCGAGTAAAGGTCACAAGGAGTCTTTTTCTTCCAGTGGTCTTACCTTTCTGAGCTCAGATTGTGCCTAGGTCAGTTCCCCTGCCTCTTTTCCTTTCAGGGTTTCATAAAAATAATTCATAATTTAACATTGTCCATGGATTGGTAAGTCTGATTTCAAATGGTTTCGACAGCTGGATGTCCTTCTTAACACCAACCATTCAGTCTAATGGGTGCTTTTGCATGTCACCAGTATCTGCCACTACTGCAGTTTCACTTGGATTGATGGGTCTTCCCAAGCACAGCATATTGCCAAAGGCCAGTCATTTGTCAGTGCTTGAGAGGTGCTAGAAACAAAACACCAGCATCGGCCACATTGTCTCCGTGAGGCCCAGTGCTCTAAAGACACATTTTACATGACACTGACAGCAACTTGGCTTGACAGGTTTTACCAAGCATGGCATATCACCAATTTGTACTACAATAATTAGTTATTCAATAATCGGTTTGTGATATGCATAACCTCATAATATTAATGTGAATTGTACATCAAAACTTGAGATAAGGAGCAGGATTATTATTTGTCTTTTTTTTCCCCTTGCATGGATCAGATGGAATTTCTTGAGGTAGGTTTTCTACGGCTGGGATGCTTCTCCTGTCATCAACTCTCACTTTCACTGAAGGTTGGAAATGAAAGATACCCAGGCACATGACCATGATATTTACAGCTTTCATACAATGTCAAAGCAAGGTGATAGTAATGCACACATACGATGGGTTTCTTTCAGTTTCCCTATACCAAATACACTCATGGATTTGGTTGGCTGGAGGCTATAGTAGAAGACACTTGCCCAAGGTGCCAAGCAGTACCATTCAACCATGCCTGCGGCTATATAGAAAATTTCACCAAAAGTAACCTATTTGTGGTAGTTACAATGTGAGAAGGTACACTTGTGTTGTTTGTTCTGGCTCATAAGGGCCAGTTTTATGGGCGTATAGGTTCCCCACCTGGAAGGGACACTGGTCTGTTACAGGTGAGCTGCTGGATACAGGAGGAAAGGGTGAGAGAAAGTTGTAGTGAAAGAGTCAGCAGAAGTTCACCATTACCTTCTGCCGGAGTCGCGTGGAGCTGAGGTGCTTCGCTCATAAACACACACATCGCCCGGGTTGAGATTCAAACCTGCGAGTCTGCTGCTCTAACCACTAGGCCATGTGCCTCCACATTTGTGTAGGTATGCCTTATTAATACCTAGAAATAAATAACTGCAGTGAACTGGTAGAATTCTTAGCAAGTTGGACACAATGCTTATTAGCGTTTTGCCCGTCTTTGCAGTCTGAGTTCTGATTCCATTGTGGTTGACTTTGCTTTTCATCCTTTCAGTATTGATAAAATAAATGCTAGTTTATACAGAAGGTGAATGTGATCAATTTATCCCCTCCCCTGACACTTCCGACCTTGTGCCCAAATTTGAAGCTAATATCTGTAAAAGCATACATGGCTGTGTGGTTAGAATTTCACTTAATAAATTTCTTTCCCAACCATACATATATGGCAGCTTAGTAAGTGTTGTCTCCTGTAGCCCCCCCCAGCCAACCAAATCCTCGAGAGTGGATTTTATAGAAGGAAATGTGCGTGTGCGTGAGAATTAATTTTGCAATGCAATCATTCTGTTTTTCCAGTCCCAAGTTGAATTCTAACTGTTGACCAATTCATCCCAGAGTTCTTATATCGACGCGAAATAAACGAAGCGAATGTCATTTACCTCCCCTTCGATCTCTGACGTCATCTGACAAACGCCAACCAAGATGACATGAATCCCTTGTCTTGTTCACACTATAAACATTTACAAATTAAAATACGAATCGCATTTTAAACAAACTTATTTTCACCATATCGTCGTTTCGCCATTTCCGTTTCAATTTTACATTCTACTTCTGAATCACTAGAAAAGTTTAGTAAAATAAGAATTAACCCAGGATAGTCACAGCTGGAACGCCTTTGATCATAAATCTGTTTAATCAAAAGCTAACACAGGGCTAAACAAAACCAAGAAGGGCAATTTCGACATAATTTAATAAAATATTCAGTTTCCGCAATGATCTTTTCTTTAGGGTTGCTATGCGACTAAAGACGTATTTCGTTTACAGTTTTATTTCGTTTCGTTTCTGCCATTTCAACTTTAATTTTCTAACTACCCCTAGTCCCATACTATGACATTCTCGTTATGGCTCTCACGCAGGAAACAAACACAATTAATGATGTAGCAGGTAAAATTTTCTCTCGTCATCGCTAGTTTGCTTTCTTTCAGTGATGGATATTATATAATAAGAAATATTTAATGATATTTAATTTACGATTTGGAAATAGGGGGGGGGGGGGGGAAAGATTGTTGTTTAGTCCCAGTTCGGCTCTATGATACAAAGGCGTTCCAGCCACGACTATCTCGACTTTTCTTTAGGTTCAGTACAGAATAGTCTAGTACGACATTATCCAAAGTACCATGCCTCGTTGTTTAGTCCCAGTTTCTGCGCTGATACAAGGAGACACCTGTTATCAAAGGCATTACATCTACGGGCATACCTACACATGGGTACCCCGCCACCACGAATTCGTTTTCTCATAACTTTCAGATAAATGGATATTTTTTAATGAAATTTTTCAATAAGTACGCTTCAGGTGGTGTAGATTCTGATTATATCGGAATCTGTTGTGAAAAAAAAAAAACAAAAGAAAAAACAAAAACAATTTATAAGTAGGAAGAGGAATTTCGGAAAATTCACACGAGTAGCTTTGTTTCCTCGTAACTTTAACAAGAATGGGTATTTTTTAATGAAATTTTCTACGAATACTTTTCAAAGCGTGTAAAGTGCAACTATATCATAATTTGATGTGAAAAGGAAAATTGTGAGCACGTACACATATATACTGATGCACAACACAGTCGAAAAACTTTTGTAGGCATGTGTGATGCCTGTCGGGATATATGTGTACTAACTCACCAATTTTATTTGTTCATATTAAATTTCGGTTTAATCGTAATCTCCACCCTCTGAAAGGTGTTTAGAGAAAATTTCTTTGGAAATTATCCATTTTTCTGAAAGTTAGACAGTAGAGCATTGCTTGAGAAACATTTGGTTGCTATTTCTAGCAGATCGAGGGACCATGTAGCAGCTTCATCCTTTTCATTGATTTGTTTACTTTTCGCTCTAATTACGTAAAACAACATATTGAAATGGGGGGAGGGGAGTTTCATTAACTTATTACAAAACTTGTTTACCTCACACACACGCCAATGAATCTACAAGGGAGGCTTGCTACGAGGTCGTTCGACCTGCTAGAAGTAGCAACCAAATCTCCATTTAAATCACATTCCAGTGTCTTCTGCGAAGAAAGGTTACACTGGACAACGTAAACCTGTGGATGCTCAATTTCTTACAATCAGAAGGTGTGGTCACGGCTAGAACATGTTCGATCACATGCTATTATCTATGTCTTGCAGTTCCTATAAATAATTTTCTCTTTTTCTCTCCTTGCTCTTTTCCCTTGTCAAACGTGAGTAGCCATGCAGATCCCTCCGCAGGAACCTGCTCTGCTCCACCCTGCCTCCATAGTAACCCCCTCATCCCCGAGCAAGGTGTTCATCCCCTCACATACTCCCCCCATCGCTCATAGTCTTGTGAACTGCACAGTGATCTCAAAATGTGTATAAAGACCCCCTTCGGTCATGAATAACCATAAGATTGCACGTGGAAAACTCCTCTCCGAGGTACAAGTCCAGTCAAGGTTGTTTGTGGAAGACCAGTAAGTCATCCAAGCATGACAGGTTCCCTTCTCCACACCGATATTATCCAAGGGAAAGGCAAAGGGGCCGATACAGCTTGGCACCAGTGACATCACAACTCATTTCTACAGCTGAGTGAACATGAGCAACACGAAATAAAGTGTCTTGCTCAAGAACACAACACACAGCCCGGCCCAGGGATCGAACTCACTACCTCATAATCGTGAGCCTGACACACTAACCACTGAGCTATGTGCCTTCATGCATGTCTTCACATTCTGTTCTTTACATCCTGACAGATGGTCTAAGCAGCAGAGAATGTCTTAAGTACCCGTAAGTTTCTTTCATAGCTGTGTAAAGTCTTCGTTTTTAATTTTAATTAAAGCAAAACCAGAACATAATAATAATAATAACCCTTTCTACTAAAGGCAAAAGGCCTGAAATTTGGTGAGAGGGGGCTAGTCGATTACATTGACCCCACCCCCACCCCACTGTTTCACTGGTACTTAATTTATTAAACCCAAAAGGATGAAAGGCAAAGTCAACAGTGGAATTTGAACTCAGAACGTAAAGATGAACGAAATGCCGCTCAGCATTTTGCCCAGCATGCTAACAATTTGGCCAGCTTGTCACCTTAATAATAATAATAAGACCTTAATAATAATTATTATTATTATGATGGTGATGATGATGATGATTATGTCAGCTCAATGCCTTTATAACTGAGATAATAAGGATAGTTATTTTACAAGTACATTACACACACACACACACACACACACACACATAGTTGAAATAGGTCAATAAACACACCTGATAACAACTGTATAATTATAGTTATATAGTTGCAGCATTAGTTATATAATAATGTCAGCTGTATCTCTGATTTATTTTTTGTTTTGTTTTTGTTATCTTCTATTTTTCACAAAATCATGTCAGGTTCCTCTCTCACCCCTAAATGAGAGTAGCCATATAGCTCCCCTACAATGAGAACCTGCTCTGCTCCACTCCCTTCTCTTATACTTTAACTCTCATGTGCTAGCATAAAGCCCCCCTTCCTTCCCAGGTTTCGTAGTTTTGCACGCTGCATGGTGACCTCACCAGTGCCCTTAGCATCAGAAAAAGCACCTAGTACACACTATAAAGTGGTTGGTGTTAGAAGGAGCATTCTTAAAAGATGAAGGTAAAGTTACCCTCTCGAGTCATAAGGAGTCATAACTGCATTCCCAGTTTCATGACATATATATATTCCCCACCTGGATGGGACGCAGGTCTGTCACAGGATTACTCATTTTTGCCAGCTGAGTGGACTGGAACAATGTGAAATGAAGTGTTTTGCTCAAGAAGATGATCACTTACCTGGTCTAGAAATCAAAACCACAATCTTACAATCACTAGTCCAACACCCTAACCACTAAACCATGCAGTCCTTGGACCCTGTTGGATCCTGTTAGACTGTCCAACCCATGCCAGCATGGAACATGGACATTAAATGAGGATGAAGGTGTTGATGCCACATGGGCCTCAGGCACACTGGTTCTGTGTTGCCATGTAGGAACTTCTACAGGTGTCATCCTCATCACATGGTTGCCCATCATTAGCCTGGTTTCATCCCAAAGCCCAAATCAAAGTGTCAGTTTCAGTTTGCATCCTTTTGGGGATCAGTAAAAGAAGTACCAGTCAAAAACTGAGGGTTGGTGGTATCGTCTAACCCCCCCCCCCTAAAATTACTAGCCTTGTGCCAAAATTTGAAACCATTATTGTTGTTGTTATTGTTTCTATAAGTATCTTTTTGCTATTTTCTTTCAGCCGTTTACCTCTTTTGTTTGTTCTTCATTCTAAGATGCTGGAAGCCTTGTGGTGTAACTGTGGTGGAGGTTTCCATGTATGCAGTGAGATTAAATGTTTGTTAGACATGCAGCTATGATTTCTTGTACATATTTATTTCTTGACTCATGCTGGCTACTTCCATTACACAATATCGTTTCTCTTCCAGTGCAACTTGTTGAGCGAAGCAGTGCCCCTGGTGGTGTCCAATTGGTCAATTCTCACAATGCACACAAGTCATCTCCTGTCGACTTGGTTGAGCTAGCTCAACAAATACAGAAGGTATGTAACCATCAAACCATTTTTAACCTGCTTGATCACGCCCTACTTGTACAAACCACGCCCACTATAATATATTGTATGTTCATCGTACTGGTTGTTCAGCCAACCACAACACCAGCATCAATGCCACACCATCACGCTTTCTTTGTAAATCCAGTTGCGATAGAGAAAGAGGGGAGGGACAGGTAGAGGACACTTCTGGAAGTCTTCTGCTTTGACCCTGCATATGTGTGGCCTCAGGGCGATGGTTATTTTCCCCAGACCTGGAAGAACATTGTGTAGGTGTGTCTTGTTAAAACCCTCATTTATCAAAGTGATGAGAGAGTTCACCATCACCTGAGATTGCTATGTCTAATTCTAAAATAGGTAGCTTTTAGATTCGGCATTGAGGGTAGGGCAGGTGTTCAAAGAAAGAAAGATGTTTCTCCAGCAATTAAAGACCACAAATCAAACTTTGTTGCCAACCACAAATGTTACTCTTTTACTCGTTTCAGTCATTTGACTGCGGCCATGCTGGAGTACCGCATTCAGTCGAACAAATCAAGCCCAGGACTTATTCTTTGGAAGCCTAGTACTTATTCTATCAGTCTCTTTTTGCCCAACTGCTAGGTCACAAGGGACGTAAACACATCAGCATCAGTTGTCAAGCGATGATGGCGGGGACAAACAGACACACACACACATATATATATATAGACATATATACGACAGGCTTCTTTCAGTTTCCGTCTACCAAATCCACTCGCAAGGCTTTGGTCAGCCCGAGGCTATAGTAGAAGACACTTGCCCAAGGTGCCATGCAGTGGGACTGAACCCAGAACCATGTGGTTGGGGATCAAGCTACTTACCACACAGCCACTCCAGCGCCTATGTTAGTTAATCATTTGACCAACTTCTTGTATATATTTTAATGTAATAGTGTGGTTTAGTATAGATGTGTGTCCTAAGACTAAACAATTACTAAACCACCCTTCACATCAAAGTACATCATTATCACTTGTAGCCCTCTCCGTCTCTTATTCCAAGGCCTTCTGACAGGCTATGGACAGTGCCCTTTCTTTTCACATACACTCAAATATACCATCCAATCATGGATATATGTATTGGTGTCTGGATTATTTTACAGGGTAATGAATTCATTCGTGCCAACGCCATCAACAGGCTGACCGTGATTGCTGACCAAATAAAATACCTCCAAGATCAGGCAAAAAAGGTAGGGAAAATATTTCATGTTGCATATAAGTGTGTATGCTTGTGTGTGTGTGTGTGTGTGCTGAAGCATGTTATATAATATTTAAGGTTTTCTGACTTGTTACTTAAGTTTCATGGATTGGTTAGTTTTTTTCCCTGCAAATAGAATACAAGATTGCTTGCACTATTTGATTTGACGCAACAAATTCAGCCATTTGAAAAAAAATGTGGAAAAACAATAAACAGCAAAAATGGAAAAGGGATCATAATTTGCTATTTTGTCAAATAATCTCTATCATCAATCCTCAGTTTCTATATAAAAAAAAATTCAAAGAAAACTTAGGTGTTAAATCAGTTTATACATATATACGACTGGCTTCTTTCAGTTTCCGTCTACCAAATCCACTCACAAGGCTTTGGTCGGCCCGAGGCTATTGTAGAAGATACTTGCCCAAGGTGCCACGCAGTGGGACTGAACCCGGAACCATGTGGTTGGTAAGCAAGCTACTTACCACACAGCCACTCCTGTGCCTATTTGAGCCTTGAAGTCTTGTACCATGTTTTGTTCTTTTGAGGCTCAAGACTTTTCATACACCCCTCGTATAAATATATGTATGTGTTTGTGTATGTTTATCAAGAGGTGGGCTTATCAGTCACTAGCTGAGTCACAAGTGTAAATTTGTCTGAATGTAGAATGTTCTTAATGCTCAGTGATCATCATAAATATATACAGGACACATGCATAAACTTCATGTCGTTCCCTTGCAGGTCTTAGAAGAGTCCCACAGAGATGGCATGCTTCATCATGTTGCTTGTAATATAGTGAAAAAACCTGGTCATGTCTATTATTTGTACAAGAAACCCACCGGTCAAGATTTTCTCTCCATCATATCACCTGAGGTAAGATTTCTAAGGGCTACTGTCCCCTCTTTCTGTTTTTCGTTTTAGCTAAAACTATTTCAGAGTTGTCTTTTCAGTGAATCATTACAAAGTATACAGGGTCAGCAAGGGACCTTTTATTTGGTCACTTGAAAATACAGGATTAATGTAAGGGATCAGTTGACATAAAATAGCAGCCAAAATTCCCTCATATCACACTCTTCCATCATCATGGTCAGTCAAGGAGATACAAACATACACTCACATATACATCATCATTTAACATCAATTTTCCATGCTGGCATGGGTTGGACAGTTTAACAGGACTGGCCAGCCAGAGAGATTCACCTGGCTTGAATTGTCTGATTTGTATGGCTGGATACCCTTCTTAGTGCCAACCACTTTACAGAGTGTACTGGAGTGATACATTTCACATTGCTCCAGTCCACTCAGCTGGCAAAAATGAGAAATCCTGTGACAAACCAACTTCCTGTCCAGTGGGGAATGTATTTGTTATGAAAACCAGGCAACACCTTAGGAAGGGGCTTTATCCACCCACCCTTATTCACTCTCTTTTGAACTTACCTACCCATTAACTTGTGTGTTTGCGTTGACACCTCTTCACCTCTCCTTTTCCAACTCAGGTAGTCCTGCATCTCCTCTACAGCCAGACAACTGTTCCTGTCCTTCCATCATCCTTTTGATTCTAATCACTCAACATAAAGCCATCATCCTTAATATTACACCCTTCCCTCAGTTGAGGGGTCTTGTCTTGCAAATTACTTGAAGATTTCACTGGTATTGATGCCACATAAAAAGCACCCAGTGCACTCTGTAAAGTGGTTGACGTTAGGAAGGACATCTAGCCAGAAACCATGCCAAAGCAGACTGAAGCTTTGACAGTCCTCTGGCTTGGCAGCTCCTGTTAAACCATCCAGCCAAGGTCAGCATAGACATTAAATAATGATGATGATGATGATACACTGATTTTTACAGAGAGATGACTCAATTGTTTATTTATTACAGGAATGGGGACCAACGTGTTCAAATGATTTCATTGGTGCTTTCCGCCTGGAGCACGACCAATCTTGGACTCCTATTGAGAATGTTGAGAAACGAGACAAGGAAATACAGTTGATGGAGAAAATCATTGGCACTCACAGGGACTTATCTAAAGAGGCTGGCATCACTTTCAGTACGTTGACTGGCACCAGCGAAGGGAAACCTGATGAGAAGCTAGCACTCTCCCAAAGCTAGGTTCTGTGGGATTGATCGATTTCTTTCTTTTTTTTCCTCACCTCCATACTAACACCTTACAAACTTTTAAATAAACTATTTTGACAATGGGTTTTTAAGAAATCAAAATGGTATTTAATGTATGAAAAGTTTTCAGAGAAAAAGATTTCAGGGCTTTTGACAATTTTTATTACTTTTTCACAAACACTAAAATGTGTTTTTGAAAAAAAATTGGGGTACATACATATATATATATATATATTTAATGTAATGCTCGCATTACTTAAATAAATGGAGTAGCATGAAACGTGCGTACTGCAATCATCTTTAAAATCCATGTTGCTTATTTTGACTTTTTGATCACCTCGTTTTTGGAATGGTTTTTGTATAATACCATACCATACTATATTCGGGTGCCTAAATATAAGTACCTTATTCAATTTTGAATCTAAATCTCTATATATATATATATATATATATATATATATACACATATATATATATATACACACACACACACATAGGCGCGGGAGTGGCTGTGTGGTAAGTAGCTTGCCTACCAACCACATGGTTCTGGGTTCAGTCCCACTGCGTGGCACCTTGGGCAAATGTCTTCTACTATAGCCTCAGGCCGACCAAAGCCTTGTGAGTGGATTTGGTAGACGGAAACTAAAAGAAGCCCGTCGTATATATGTATATATATATATGTGTGTGTATATGTTTTAGTGTCTGTGTTTGTCCCCCCAACATCGCTTGACAACCGATGGTGGTGTGTTTACGTCCCCGTAACCTAGCGGTTCGGCAAAACAGACCGATAGAATAAGTACTAGGCTTCCAAAGAATAAGTCCTGGGGTCGATTTGCTCGACTAAAGGCGGTGCTCCAGCATGGCCACAGTCAAATGACTGAAACAAGTAAAAGAGTATATGTATGTATATATATATAACAAGAGAAGACTACTCTGTTTGAACATTTTGCAACATAATCTCCCTTTATAGGGCGTTGTATATTTGATACATATTGAAATATACTGACATTTAAGATGCAGAAAAGCTTATGCTGTTTCTTTACTTTTTGTTTTCTTTTATAATTCAGTCGAAAGTAAAATACACACACAAATAAAAAGTATAAAAAATTGTCAGTTGTGCTTACTGACAAATTGATTCTGGAGCAAGTACCTAGCACGGCAAGATGTGCAACCCCTCCCACTTGTAGGACTGACTTGCCAGTGGAGTAAGCGAGAGGTAGTTGATAGCTTCCGTTACCTAGGTGACCAAGTCATTAGTAGAGGTGGATGCTCCAAGAGTGTAGCTGTGAACAGCTATGCCACAGGGCAGTGAAACATGGGAAATGAAGCTAGTAAGCTTTGCTGGTTGTGCAATGCCAGTGTGCATGTATGACAAAGTGTAAGCATTTTGAGAGAAAGTTGGGCCTAAGGGGCATCAGGTGTGGTGTGCAAGAGAGACGACTGCACTGGTATGATCATGTGATGCATATGGACGAGGACAGCTGTGTAATGAAGTGCCGAACTCTAACTGTGGAGGGAACCTATGGTAGAGGCAGACTCAAGAAAACATGGGACAAGGTAGTGAAGCATGATCGTCAAGCCTTGGATCTCACAGAGACAATGACTAGTGACTGAGGTCTTTGGTAATATGCTATGCTTGAGAAGACCCGTCAAGCCAAATGAAACTGTAGTTGTGGCCAATGCTGGTGTCCTGTAACTGGCACCCATGCCGGTGTCATGTAAAAAGCATCATTTGAGTGTTGGGCCTTGCAGAGGCAATGCGGCCGAAGCTGATGTCACATAACTGGAATCTGTGCCAGTGGCACATACAAAGCACCCTTTGCACTCTTGGAGTGGTTGGCGTTAGGAAGGAAGGGCATCCAGCCATAAAAAAAACCATGCCAAATCAGACTGGAGTCTGGTGCAGCTCCTCAGCTTACAAGTCCTCGTCAAACCATCCAACCTATGCCAGCATGGACAACGAATGTTAAATGATGATGATGAAGGTATTTTGTCCAGCACTGACAGCTCTGCCAATCCTTTCCTCTGTGAACCCTCAGGAAGTGTCACAGGTTCAGAGTTACTTAACCCTTTGGCATTCAGAGTTTCCTTGTCAAATGTAATGCTTAATTTATTCGTATTGCTTTGAATTAATCATGTATTATTTAGATTTGAGATTTCAATGATGTGATAAGGGTACCTGTGAGAGGTTGGATCTTGCAGGTTTGCACATAAGACAGGTAGAATATTTGGGCTGGGTATGGCTGATTTGAATGCTAAAGAGAGGATTTACCAATATTCTATATACAAGAACCATTCACAAGAGAAAATAAATTGATAAAAAATGATTTATATATACATATAAAATATAAAGAAGAAAAAAAAAACTACATACATACATATTTCTAAAGTGATTTCTGACTTTAAAAAGAGCACCAACCAAAGACAAGTCTTTATATACGGACATACACATATGTATGTATGTACACATGTAGGTGTCTCTGTGTGAGTATTCCAACTGAAGATTGTTGAAGAGCGTACCATTCTAAAAGCAGTATAGCCGACTGTTACATGAAGGATGAAGTCGAGTTGTCACATAGTCTTCATATAAAGGAGAAAAAAAAAAAAGTGAGGGATAGAGAAAGAGAGAGAGAAAGAGCAAAAGAGAAGGAAAGAGAGGGTGTGAGAGAGAAAAGACATGACTGAGGTTAGGGGTGGTGCAATCACTTTGGCCAACGAATGGACATGTTTTCTTTATCATGAACAAACTTGACTTCACTAGATTCGAGACCCCAATTGAAAACAGGCTTAGAAACCGTTTTAACAACTGCTCCGCCAGTAGAATTGACGTTGGCTCGAGCTGGCATCTTAGCCAGAGATGACCGATACCTGTTGTTGCCAGCGATGATGCTTCCACAATTTCGACTTTGCAGTGGTGACCGAACACCAGAGACAACACCACCACCACCACCACCAGCATCAGCAGCAGCAACCACTGCTTTCGTTGTCTTCTTATTTTTGTAGATGTTGTTGTGATGTTGTTGCAGGGACATTGCTGTATTCTTCTCATTGCAATTGTCAAATGCAGACTGACCAACCTCTGCCTCTGTCCTTGGCTTTTTTTTCACTGCGAGTGGGATGCTGCTGGCCTTGCTTCTCTCCTTCCGGTCAAGAGCACCAACCGAAAACAACTGCAGCTTATGACCAGCATCGGTACAAGTTACAGCAGCAGCAGTAGTAGTAGTAGTAGTAGTAGTAGTAGCATCATTAGTTGTAGTAGGAGTAGTGTTACTGTTGATGTAACTACCATCAGAGCCTACATCCATATTCAACACATCACCAGTCACGTCTGTAACCTCATCCGCATCACTGCAATGGTTCTTCTCCAGATTCCCATCTTCGGTTTCCTTTTGTTTGTTCTCTGCAATTTGTGTGGAAACTTCTGGAAAATAAATGAACAAATAAATAAATAAAATAAAAAGACTGCAACAATATAAAAAACAAGCAATAAAACGAATACCTCTACCCTGCCAACAACAAGTGTTAATTTTCTATTTGTTTCAGTCGTCGGACAGTGGTCATGCTGGAGCACCATTTTAATGGGTTTTAGTACCTCTTTTTTATTTAAAGCCTGGTACTAATTCTGTTGGCCTCTATGGTAAAACTGCGAATGAATGGGCATGTAAACAAACCAACAAGCAGTGGTTAGAAATAAACACACATATATATATTTACACACATATACATACTCACACACATACATAGATACACACACAACATAGATACACACATATACATATATGTATATATGCAACACCATTTTATGTCTGTTTTCAAGGTTAGCATGGGTTGGATGGTTCAACAGGAAATGGTGAGTCAGAAAACAGCGACACAGGCACAAGTGTGGCTGTGTAGCTCCACAGTTCGTTTCCCAAGCACATGGCACCTTGATAAGAGTCTTCTTTCTACTATAGCACCAGTCGGATCAAAGCCTTGTGAGTGGCTTTGGTAGATGGAAATTGAAATAAGCTCTTCATCATCAACATTTGCCTTCTATGCTGGCATAGGTAGGACAGTTGACAGGAGCTTACCAAGTAGAAGACTACCCCAGCCTCCTGTGTCTGTTTTGGCAAGGTTTTTACGGCTGGTCCTCACACCAACCATCCTGCATCTGGTGATAGAAAAATTGCCTCAACAAATTCTGTCTGACCCATACATGCACCAGCACCAGTGGTCATTAAATGAGGATGATATGCATAC
>NC_142951.1:31399902-31412402 GCF_046866305.1 Octopus bimaculoides | reverse complement strand
CCCAACATCCACATCCACTTGTGTATGTATCTCCCCCCTCTCTCTCTCTACACACACACACATATATTTATTTAAAAGCACCAGAAATATAACAAAAGACTGTTACTCTGAGTTTCACGATCCCGTTCATCGGACAGTTTTGTTAGAAAACTGTCCGATGAACGGGAACGTGAAACTCAGAGTAACAGTCTTTTGTTATATTTCTACTGCTTTTAAATAAAGCATATTACTCTACCTCTGGTATTTGAGTACTCTTTTTTCCACCTTGTTGCACATGTTATGTGCTTACTCCGATATATATATATATATATATATATATATATATATATATATATATATATATATATATATATATATATATATAGAGTGACGGAGGGTACTGACCAGCACCAGCTATTGCTAGAAACAACCGAAAAGGCACAAAAAATGACTGGCAGAGGGAGGTAAGATCCTAGCGTTTATAGTCGGATTGAACGATTTCTAAAAAGGTGGTGCTCCAGCATGGCCGCAGTCAAATGATTGAAACAAATAAAAGAATAAAAGCATATATATATATATATATATATATATATATATATATATATATATTATATTATATTATCATATATTTGTGTGTGTGTGTTTATCTCCACCACAGCTTGATAATCGGTGTTGGTTTGTTTATATCCTGTAACTTAGAGGTTCAGTAAAAGAGAACGATAGAATTAGTACCAGGTTAAAATGAAAAAAAAAAGTACTGGGATCGATTCGTTAGACTAAATTTCTTCAAAGCGGTGCCCCAGTATGGCCGCAGTCTAATGACTGAGGCAAGTAAAAAAATATATATATATATTCACTTATTTATTTCTGAGGCGAAAGCTCACAGAGAGAGAGAGAGAGAGAGAGAGAGAGAGAGTATTGCTTGTGTGGTGGGTTTGCTTGTATATATTTGTTTCTTTCTCCGAGAAACGTTGATCTAAACAACAACAACAGCAATAATTATGAAGTCGTCATTTGGCTATAAAACAGTTAAGTGACGATAAGGTCTATCAGTTGGGGAGCTGTCATTACCGAACAGCAGTCACCATTAAGTTTATTGTACAGTATCCTTGGCAACGGACGAGATCTGGTTGGCTGACGGCGATAATCTCGCAAGTAGCGGACACGTGACTTCTGAAGTAGCAACAGAAGCCTTTGAAAGCTTGACAAACCTCACCAACTTGGTTACACTTTCATGATCACCAGTCACCGTGAAGCTGGTATCGTGTGATTTATTTACCTGATTAATTTTGAAATACACTGATGTAAAGTACATATCCTCGTCGACAGTTTACACATGAATATATAAGTATATGATTAAAAAAAAACAAACGAAAAACCGAAGAATTTTCCCACGGAGTCACAACACGTGTCACCTTGATTTTAAAATATACAGGGAATCACTCTGTAATTATGACTGCGAATCTATCGGATATTGAAAAGTTCGACGAGTTGTTCCCTGTGCTTTTGGAAGATATTAGCACAGAATGGAAGAACCAATTTGAAAGTGACGATCTGCTGGAGAGAGTGATAGAAGTGTGTTCGTATAACGTTCCTTTCGGCAAAAAGAACCGAGGTACAACAGTTCCGGCGGCCTACACGGGTTTAATGAATGGACAAGCTTCCGAAGATGATCTCCGTCTGGCTCGGATTTTGGGTTGGTGCGTCGAGTGGCTTCAGGCTTTCTTTCTAGTTGCAGACGATATCATGGACAATTCCGTTACACGTAGAGGTAAACCATGCTGGTACCGGGTGGAAAACATCGGGAAAATTGCCATCAACGATTCGTTCTTCCTCGAAATGTCGATTTATACTTTACTGAGGAAATATTTCCGCAACAAGCCTTATTATGTCGAACTGTTGGAGTTATTTCATTCGATAACCTCGAAGACCGTTATGGGTCAAATGCTTGATTTGGTCATTGTTCCGCCGGGTGGCAAAGTAGAGTTTGAGAAATTCAGTGTAGAAAAATATAAGAAAATTGTCAAATTCAAAACTGCTTTTTATTCCTTTTACCTTCCCGTTGGGTTGGCCATGTACATGGCTGGCATCAAAGAACAGGAAATCCACAACGAAGCGAAGGATATTCTATTACAGATGGGGGAATACTTCCAAATCCAGGACGACTACTTGGACTGTTTTGGAGATCCTTCCGTAACGGGGAAGATCGGGACCGACATCGAAGACGGTAAGTGTAGCTGGTTGGTTGTGCAAGCCCTGGCCTTGGTGTCCGACGAACAAAAGACTGTCTTGGAACGAAACTATGGCTTCGACTGTCCCCACAAGGTCCAGTGTGTGAAATCGCTGTACAAGGAACTCAAGCTTGATGAACTTTTCTTGAAGTACGAAGAAGAAAGTTACAAACTTTTACTGGAGAAAATCGAGAAATGCTCGCATTTACCGAAAGAAATATTTCTTACGTTTGCTAAAAAAATATACAAACGTAAAATGTAATTTATTATAATATTTTTTAATACAAAAAACATTTCGAGTGTGTGTGTGTGTGTGTGTCTATTTATATATCTATATTCACAAGAATAGGGCAATTATGTGTGTGTATACACATGTAATTATATATATATATATATAGGCGAAGGTAAAGAATACGTACACCACCCGTTATCGGCGTAACAAAAATCTTAACCCTAAACACCGGGTGTACGTATTCTTTACTTTCGCCTCTCTCCCTCTCTCTCTCTCTCTCTCTCTCTCTCTCTATATATATATATATATATATATATATATATATATATATATCAGTCATTTCTCGTGTTTACATTTTTAATCATTACAACTAACATCACTGTACATACATCTAAAGTAAAACTCAAAAGTCCAGTCTAGTGTTGTTATTTGTGAGATCAAATCCCGCCAGGTCCTGTTTTTTTTTTTTTTTTCAGTTTCATTTATATATTTAGAGTCGATTAATCACGTACGGGTAACTGCTTTATAGCAGTCTCATATTTCTAACAATAATAATATTTTAAAAATCAAAATATTCGTTTCATACAATAACAATGTTGGTTTAATAATTTCAATAATCCAAGAAATGTTGAAATTTGAAACATGGTTATAAATTCCAAATAGAAACATGTTCAGTATAATTCGAATAACCATACAATGTTAAAAAAAAAAAAAAACAACGAATAGATTTGCATTGCCCTTTAACTGAAACATATACAGTCGTATGTACAATTAAAGAGACTGGCTTTAAGTAAATTAGGTATATTAACTTGTGTATTTGGGGTACTAGGGTATTACTATAATGAACAATGTGATCGAACACACGTATGTTCGAAGAATTTTCTGGTGATCATCTCATCTTTTTTGTATATCTATGGTTTCATTGTGTGTCCCCACTCTTATTCTTTCAAGATAGAAGGGTGTGCTTTTAAGAGATTTGGCTGCTATTTAGTGCATGTCAAATGGCCACGGTTCGATAATTAAGTAGCAGTGTTTTTATTTGAGTTTCTAGCTTTTACGGGTCTATATTCTGCGAAAAGAAAGAAAAGAGGCGACGGTCCTAAATTGTTTTGTATTAATATCTATCAACCGGTAATCAATGATATATTCGAGGTTGAACGTAATCAGCGAGCAGATTATATGGTCACGGCTGGAAGGCTTTAGATCATGAGTTTTCTGGGTCAGAGTAGACCTACTTAGACAGCAGACTAGTCTAAAAAGAAGTGGGTGGAATTAGGAAGTAGCAGCTCCCTCGAGTTGTCTTACCTCATAGGAAAGGAAATGGTACGGAAGAAGAGTGCAGAGAAATTTTAATTTGGGGGTAAAACATTCCAGAATTGTAGTTTCCGTTGTATGAAACACGCATTCGGAATTTATTTGGAATTTTAGTTTTTGTAAAACAATTTAGACATTCCTTCGATACATCGAAAGAATGCTACGATTTTAATACCGTCGCTTTTTTTCTTCTCTCTTTCTGTCGAATCTAGGACCGTAAGAGTGACAATGAATATTTGTTTTGTAAGGTCGACTTCGCCTTTCTTCCTTTCGGGGTCGATAAATTAAGTACCAGTTATGCACTGCGATCGATGTAATCGACTTAATCCTTTTGTCTGTCCTTGTTTGTCCCCTCTATGTTTAGCCCCTTGTGGGCAATAAAGAAGAAAAAAAGGTGAGTATAATCTGGTAAAAATTTGCCGGCAAAGGGCATTGAATTTACTTGTTTCAATCATTTGACTGCGGCCATGCTGGAGCACCACATTTAGTCGAGCAAATCGACCCCAGGACTTATTCTTTGTAAGCCTAGTACTTATTCTATCGGTCTCTTTTGCTGAATCGCTAAGTTACGGGGACGTAAACACACCAGCATCGGTTGTCAAGCGATGTTGGGGGGACAAACATATACACACTCATACATATATATATATATATATATATATATATATATATATATATACATATATACGACGGGCTTCTTTCAGTTTCCGTCTACCAAATCCACTCAAGGCTTTGGTCGGCCCGAGGCTATAGTAGAAGACACTTGCCCAAGGTGCCACGCAGTGGGACTGAACCCGGAACCATGTGGTTAGTAAGCAAGCTCCTTCCCACACAGCCACTCCTACGCCTATTGGGGGGGGGGGGTAATAATGTAAAAAAATCGCATTTGTTTTTTTGTTTTTTTTTCTTACAAAAAATTCTTTCACAGAAGGAAACAGCCATCACCTAATTCATTGGCGTTTTTCTTTATAGATGAAGTAGTGTTAGTTACTTCGCAAAAACCGCCGATCAGAAATCACACCCGTGTCAAGAGACAGGCGTAACTTTACTCGTATTATCATGGGTGGTGTCGATAATGGCTTTCGTGCCAGACGGATCACTCATTTGCAAATGAATGTCACCACTTCCCCATTCTCGTTCTCTCCCTCGCTCTCCTACGAATTCATGCGAAAGAAATATCCACCTGTATGTAGCTTTATCATTTCTACCAGGTAGCAGTAATCGAATATTAATTACCTTTTTTACTCTTTCACCTTACGCTTATTTTGACAGGTGGTTCTCTCGGCACCACCACTGAAAATCCACCCCCACCAAGCTCTCTCTCTGTATACACTTCTACACCACTGTCTCTCTTTCTTTCTTTCTCTCTCTCTCTCTCTCTCTCTCTCTCTCTCTCTCTATATATATATATATATATATATATATATATATATATGTGTGTGTGTGTGAACTTAGGTTAGTTAAAGTATGCTTGTGTCATATTTCAACTTCAGAAGGTAGATTTCACTGCAGTTATTGTGGAGAAAAAAAAAATCTCTCTTACGGTAAAAAGGTGGTCTTTTTTCTTTAAAAAAAACAACACTTTTTACCATTAAGAAATTTTATTTTCTCCTCGAATTTGCCTTTAGAAGAGGAAATACGTCACAAACATATTTTAACTAACCTGAAGTTCGCTTATGCCTAAACACTGCTTGACGCCGATACTGCTGTGTGTATACCTACATACATACAGCGAGAGAGAGAGAGAGAGGGTCCTCGGATACACATATCGCTCACCTTGTTTACTCAAGCAAAATATACTCTCTGTTATTCGACCTACAACTTTTCTCGGGTTTCACATACACCTTGTTTATTCAAGGCACGCACAGTTTGCACTAGAGCACACACATCTTTTCTTTCAGTTTCCCTGTTTCAGTTAAGAATTCCAATGTTTTAAAATTTCTTATTGTTATGTCTATCAGTGTTTGCTTGTTTAACCTTTTCTAGTTCTTTCGTTAGAAAGGAAACTTGATTATCAGGTTAACAAAGCGGTAATCAAGCGGATGAGTGACTCACAGATTTCTTTTTTTTTTTTTTTTTTTTTGGCGTTATTCAAATACTGGTTTCCCGTTTCACGGGTGCGTTACTCGGATGTATAAACCGAATGTCTCAACATTTCGTTCGACCCTTATCTATTAACCCCCAAAATCTTCACGATCGGAAATCCACTTTCACAACTCCCCACCATGCGATTCTATATGTCCACTGGAGCTGTTAGAAATAGCAGTCAAGTTTCATATATATCGTTTTCTACTGATTTGAAGGGAAGAACCTTGCGTAAAGCATCATCGACACATATTCCCTTCAGCGTAGATTTCTGAAAGCCCCTTTTGTAATTCATTTCATCCTTTTTTAAAGTGGTTTTTAGATTTTTGTGTTTCTAACAACAAGAGATAAAGAATTTTCAAAAGTTTTGTTTTAATATTAAAAAATTGTTTTCAAAAGGCAGGAATTTACGGATTTACAGCTTTTTTTTCTGTATATAACTATCATTCGTTTGTATTTGAAGATATAAATATGTTTTGCTTTAGCATCTATAATTGCTTGTTCACCTTGAATAAATTGAAACTTTCACGAAAGCAATTTAAATTTTTAGAAAAATGAAACAATATTTTCTAAGTATATTTATCCATTTCAAATGCAATCTACACATAGTGTGCGTGTCTTTGTCTGCCACTTCCCACTGCTTGACAAGAACACTAAAATTTGTTTGAGATTTTTGATAAAAAAAAAAAAAAAAAGTATTTATTCTGTAGGACACTTGGCCAAGGTGCTGCAAAGTAGGACTGAACATGAAAACATTTGGTAGCAAAGCAGACTTCTTAACCACTATACGTATGTATGTGTGTGTGTGTATAAAAGTTCCTGGCTTTGGATAAAAGAAAATACAGGAGGATCAGTTAATTATGATTTTATTCAACATATTCCCCTCTCAAATTCACACACTTATTGCAGCTGTCCTTCAGTTTTTCTAAGCCCTGTAAAACAAATCAGGGCTCCAACCAGGCCTTTTGTGATACCCTTAAAGTTAGAACTGTTCCAGCACTATCTTGTATACGTGCTTATATATATGTACACACACATGCACATATAAAGAAAGAACACAAATGGATTAAAGTTCACTACAGTTGTTTCAGATGTGTTTTTTTATGGATGAATAAACAGATTACAGCACGAAAAAAAAACCCCCGTTTTCTTCAGATGAATTAAAAGTTCAAAATTAAAAAAATTGGTTTGAAAAAAATACCAAAATATGAAATGTGTGTTGACCCTCTTACAGCTGTGTAAAGAAGTGCCGATCTCTAGCTGTGGAGGGAACTTGTGGTAGAGGTAAATCCAGGAAGACCAACCAGGTGGTGAAGCATGAGCTTCAAACTTTGGGTCTCAAAGAGGCAATGACTAGTCTCCAAGACCTTTGGTGATATGCTGTGCTTGAGAAAAACCATCAAGCTTGTGGCTGATGCTGGTGTCACGTAACTGTCACCCATGCTTGTGGCATGTAAAAAGCACCTTTCAAGCGTTGGGCCTCACGGAGGTGAGGTGGCTGAGTTCCTTTTGAGTGTTGGGCCTCATAGAGGTAATAACTGAAACCTTTGGCTTTATGTTGTGCTTGAGAAGAAGACCCATCAAGCTGAGCAAAATCACAGTTGTGGCAGATACCGGTTATCATGCAAGTAGCACCCATGCCGATGGCACATAAAAGCATCCTTTACACTCATGGAATCGTTGGCATTAAGAAGGGCACCCAGCCATAGAAACTGTGCCAAATGAGAGTGGAGTCTAGTGCAGCCTTCCAGCTTGTCAGCCCTGGTCAAACTATCTAACCCATGTCAGCGTGGACAGCAATGATCAGAGGAGAGTTTGCAGAGGTATAACCAGATTTCTTATGGGTAAGAGTCATAAACCAATCAACTGATAAAGCTGCAGGTAAAGCTTAAGAGGAAGACGGGGGAGAAAGAAGATTAGGGTTGAGGTGGGAGACAGAGATTTATTCAGTGTAGAAAGGGGAGACAAAATAACCACAAGACAACAACATCATAACAGGATCATTTACAATAATGAATACTTATGTAACACGCATGAAATTTACACCCGCATACTACAGAGTACACACATCCGTTAGCACTTTGTTCATGTCCATGACAAAATCACAGACTTCAGCAAACACATGATAATAAAAACACAAATTTCATAACTTTCAAAGTAAACACAGCAATGCCACTCGGTACACTGCCTCACGAAGGTCACTGCTAAGTCTCACTGCCGCACGTAACCGTGTGCTGCCATCTTTTGGCGCACTACAGAACTAGTCCAGGAATGTTTGATACCATCTCCTATATGTTCTGCTCAATCCCCTCGACAGGGCACCAGTCTGTCCAAAAATGACTCACTTTTGTCAGCCAAGTGGACTGGAGTAATAATGTGTATTGAAGTTTTGCTCAAGAGCACAACACATTTTCTGATCCACGAATCAAAATCATAATCTTATGATCATAGATGTAACACCCTAACCACTTAGCCACGAGCCTCTCTCTCTCTCCCCCTCTCAAACGCATATATGTAGTTCTATTAAGTGTATCCACCTTCAGCTATCAAGTAGTTGTTCACGTCTCGTGAATAACAGAGAAGAACTTCGTCAAAGAGATCCCTGGATGTTGACCTTTTATTTATCCAATCTAATGTATGGACCATAGAAAAATCTAAACCAAGAATAAATACGACGAAAATAGCAATAATTAAAATAGTTTTTACAACAAACAATAACCACACCTCATACATATCTTATTTACCACGAGGCTGCATCTGGAAGTATTTGGAAAATAATTAAAATAGCAGCAATTCTGCGAAATCAAGACGATATGAATATGCATTATCTCCCTTGTTTCCAGCGAAGAAGTTATTTAGAGTTATTTCCCTTATGCCATTAGCTGAGCGTTTTGTAGTTCAGCTGTCATAAAAAAATTTCCATTTGGTTCATTTGTTTTAGTCATTTTACTGCGTCCATACTGGAGCATCGCCTTTAGTCAAACAAATCGGCCCCAGGACTTATTCTTTGTAAGCCTAGTACTTATTCTATCGGTGTCTATTGCCGAACCGCTAGGTTACGGAATGTTTAATAACTGAATGCTGTGAGTTAAGATCACTGTTTTTTTTTTCAACATTTGTCTGTTTATTAACGAAGTCTTGTATAAAATAATTTTTATGTTTTAATCTTCGAATTAAATGGGTTTTGACTTACTGTCAGATGACTTTTGGCCAACCTTGCATGTGATAAGCTTCTTTTCAGTTTCCGTCTATCAAACCCACTCACAAGGCTTTAATTGGTCTGAGGCTAAAGTAGAAGACACTTGCCCAAGGTATCACACTATGGGACTGAACCTGGAACCATGTGGTTGGGAAGCAAGCTTCTTACCACACAGCCATGCCTGTGCATATATATATATATATATATATATATATATATATATATATATATATATATATATATATATATATATATATATATATATATATATATATATATATATATATATATATATATATATATGTATGTATGTATGTATGTATGTATGTATATATATATATATATATATATATATATATATATATATATATATATATATATATATATATATATACAGTCTGTTAAAGTCTGTCATACCGGCCATGACGAAGGGAAATAGCCCTGAAACTCGAGTCGCCTTTATATATATATATTTATATTTATATATTTATATATTTGATCCTTTATATTGAACACTCAATATTTCATCTACATTCAATACTTTCTTTCATGGTGCCATCCATTTTTATTTTATTTTATTTTATATTGTATATTGTATATCATATTATATATTGTATATTCCATATTCTATACCCCACATTAGTTCTGCAGGAATATAAATAAAACATAAAAAACAGACAGTGTTGGAACTCTTTTAAGCAAAATAATATATTCCTCTATACACAATCATACAAAAAACCCCACCTTTTTTGTATTTATTTTTACTCGCATATATATTCTCTCTTTCCTTTCCTGAGCGTCCAATAATACTATCCATATCACGTCCTCACTTTGTTGTTTTTTTGTTTTTTTGTTATTGTGTTTTTGAACTATATATATATATATATATATATATATATATATATATATATATATTATTACAATTAAAAGGGTAAAGGTTTATCAATTTATTAATTTATTAATAAATCAACAATTAATAATTTTTACCAAGCCCTTCGGTATGTAAACACCATTATCGGTGGCGAACTTATTTAAAAGTTCTTATACATTTATAAACATAATTAAGGGATCAGCAAACATTTGCTTCACCACATACCGAAGTTCAGAAATAGCAGCTAAAAAGTAATGCTATCTGTTGAAGTCTCAGCTTTTTTAGCTGCTATTTCTGAACTTCGGTATGTGGTGAAGCAAATGTTTGCTGATCCATTAATTATGTTTATATATATATATATATATATATAATGAATTCCGGGTAGAGGTAGGGGTCCACCAAGGTTCCGTCCTCAGCCCCCTATTATTTACCATAGTCCTCCAGGCAATCACAGAGGAGTTCAAGACAGGTTGCCCCTGGGAGCTCCTCTATGCTGATGACCTTGCCCTAATTGCGGAGTCACTATCAGAACTAGAGGAGAAGTTTCAGGTGTGGAAGCAAGGTCTAGAATTGAAGGGCCTTAGAGTCAACCTAGCTAAAACCAAAATCCTAATAAGTAGGAAGGTAGATAAAACACAAACCCCTTCAGGTAGATGGCCCTGCTCAGTATGTAGAAAAGGAGTAGGTAGTAACTCTATAAGATGTACCCGGTGCAAGCTATGGACACATAAGAGGTGCAGCAACATCAAAGGCAGGTTAACTAGCAAGTTAGTTTTTGTTTGTGGCAGATGTTCAGGTGCAATAAAGACTGCAAACAAACAGGAAACAACTTCTATCTCATTCCAGGGTGAAAAACTAGAGGTAGTCGATAGCTTCCGCTATCTGGGCGACCAAGTTAGTAGTGGGGGTGGGTGCGCTGAAAGTGTAGCTGCTAGAATAAGAATAGCCTGGGCAAAGTTTAGAGAGCTCTTACCCCTGCTGGCGACAAAGGGACTCTCACTCAGAGTAAAAGGCAGACTGTATGACGCATGCGTACGAACAACCATGCTACATGGCAGTGAAACATGGGCTGTAACTGCTGAGGACATACGTAAGCTCGCAAGGAATGAAGCCAGTATGCTCCGTTGGATGTGTAATGTCAATGTGAATACCCGTCAGAGTGTAAGTATCTTGAGAGAAAAGCTGAACATTAGAAGCATCAGTTGTGGCGTGCAAGAGAGACGATTGCGCTGGTATGGACATGTGGTGAGAATGGAGGAGGATAGCTGCGTGAAAAAGTGCCACACCCTAACAGTTGAGGGAACCCGTGGAAGAGGTAGGCCCAGGAAGACCTGGGCTGAGGTGGTGAGGCAAGACCTTCGTACATTGGGCCTCACCGAGGCGATGACTACGGACCGAGACCTTTGGAAATGGGCTGTGCGTGAGAAGACCCGGCAAGCCAAGTAAGATCGTTGCCAGTGCCCCTGGACTGGTTCTTGTGCGGGTGGCACATGAGATGCACCATTTTGAGCGTGGCCGTTGCCAGTACCGCCTGACTGGCTCCTGTAGGATTTTCGAGCGAGATCGTTGCCAGTGCCCCTGGACTGGCTTGTGCGGGTGGCACATAAAAGACACCATTTCGAGCGTGGCCGTTTTCGTGCGGGTGACACGTAAAAGCACCCACTACACTCTCTGAGTGGTTGGCGTTAGGAAGGGCATCCAGCTGTAGAAACTCTGCCAAATCAGACTGGAGCCTGGTGTTGCCATCCGGTTTCACCAGTCCTCAGTCAAATCGTCCAACCCATGCTAGCATGGAAAGCGGACGTTAAACGATGATGATGATGATGATGATGATATATATGCACATACACACACACACACACATATATATATATATATGCATGTGTATGTGTGTGTATATATATATATGACGGGCTTCTTTCAGTTTCCACCTACCAAATCCACTCACATGGCTTTGGTCAGCCTGAGGCTATAGTAGAAGACACTTGTCCAAGGTGTCACATAGTGGGACTGAACCTGGAACTATGTGGTTGGGAAGCAAACTTCTTACCACACAGACATATCTGCACCTATGTTGCTCCACCTACTTCAGTTTATCATCCCACAGAAGATTGAGAAGCTAAGATGTCCTACGGTGAGGTTTGAACTCAGAGTGTTAAGGGAACATAATTGAATAGGGAAAAGCAGACAATCCATTCAGCTAGCCCACCACCATCTTCTGATTTTTTATCTTGGCCAACTTAAGAAATAAATTATGTAAACAAAAAGAACAAGAAATAGTTTCTTGGTTGTCAAGTGCCTCTCCTGTAAAACAGTAGACAACATTCATAACATTTTTCTGTGTTTAAGGATGATGAGGTTAGTAACTTGACCTGTGCGTGTGGGCGTTCATGTTCACACACACACACAACACATACTCATATACACACACACGTATGTATATGTTTGCTGTCATTGGTGGTGGCACCTCTCATGTCTGAGTTTGGTTCATTCAGTGCCTCCATGATTCTTAAACCTATCATATGTACATGTCTGTGTCTATATATATATATATATATATATATATATATATATATATATATATATATA
>NC_142951.1:31394902-31397402 GCF_046866305.1 Octopus bimaculoides | reverse complement strand
AGTTGTATGATTACTATCGGCACCACCACCATCACCACGACGATGGCCACCACCACCACCACCCACCACTGCCACCATCTTCACCACCCCCACTACCACAGCGACTAGCACCATCACCACTCCAACCACCACCACCACTGGCACCACCACTGCCACTGCCATCGCTGCTGCTGCTACCACCACCGCCACCACCACTGCCACCACCACCACCACCACCACTGCCACCACCACTGCTGCGGCTGCCACTGCTGCCACCACCACCACCTCAACCACCACCACCACCACCACCACCGCCATCACCACCACCACCACCACCACAACCACCACCACCACTGCCACCATTGCTGCCACCGCCGCATCAACACCATGCCATCACTACCACCCACCACCACCACCACCACCACCACCTTCTTCGTATGGACCGACACTTCCCCCAAGTCTTCTCTGTAAGCAATATTTGGACATTATGCCTCCCCAAAAATGCTCCAAATATCCTTTGAACCCTAAAACAACCTGTTGACATTCAAGGGTTCCCCCATGTCTGTTTGCCTCTTCAGAAAAAATACAAATTCCATTTTTATTCAATTCCAAAAATTCCAACCAATTTAAACTCATCTTGACTTGGAATAAATTTAGATTAATTCCCTGCATAAGAACCTGCCCCCCCCGGCTTCTCCTCACCTCCTCACCTCTTCACCCCATCTTCATTCCTCTTCATCCTTCTTCATCTCACCCCCCCTCCAACTGCTCCTCTTCCTTCCTTTGTCGCTTAAGTGGAGGTACATGGCTTATTGGTTAGGGTGTTGGACTCATGATTGTAAGATTGTGGTTTCGAACCGCCACTCACAAGGCTCTGATTGGCCCTGGGGCTGTACTAGATGACACTTGTCCCAGGTAGGGCAATGGGACTGAACCTAGAGCAAACTTCTTTAGCACAAAATCATTTCATGCCTGTGTTTATAAAATATATGAATATTCAAATTTTTAGGATTGATTTTTTTTTTAACACACACACACGCACACACACACAAACACACAATTTATTATTCCCCAGCAGGTAATTTCATTAATTATAAACTAGTATGGAAACAAACGAATTCTCCATATTGATTTTAACCGTGAATATAACTAATGCTCTAAATTGAATCTCTCCTTCATTGCCAATATATATGTGCACATGCGTGCGCGTGCACACACACACACACACACACACACGCACATGTGCTTAGTACCATTCCATGTTTTCAACCTTTTAGCATTCAGATTACTCTCTCAAATGTAATGCTTATTTATTCATCATCATCATTATTATTTAGTGTCCAGCTTCCATGGATTGGACGGGTTGACAGGAGCTGACCAGGAAGAAGACTACCCGAAACTGCTGTGTCTGCTTGGGCATAATTTTTATGTCTGGATGCCCTTCCTAACACCAACCACCTCACAGTGTTGCTGGAGTGCTTTTTACATGGTACCAGTACAGGTATGGTCACTTTTGGCATGGTTTTTACAGCTGGAAGGGCCTTCCAAATGCCAACCACTTCACAGTGTGGACAAGATGCCTTTTAATCATGCATTATATCACAGCTTCATATATTTCAGTGATGTGATTGTTTATTTTATAGAATGACATTGTCAGGTAGGTGTGAGAGGCTGGATCTGGCCAGTTTAAACACAAAACACGTACAATATTTGGGCCAGATAAAGGCGGAGAGCTAGCAGAAATGTTAGCACGCTGGGTGAAATGCTTAGCGGTATTTTGTCTGCCGTTACGTTCTGAGTTCAAATTCCACCAAGGTCGACTTTGCCTTTTATCCTTTTGGGGTTGATTAGATAAGAACCAGTTATGCACTGGGGTCGATGTAATCAACTTAATCCCTTTGTCTGTCCTTGTTTGTCCCCTCTATGTTTAGCCCCTTGTGGGCAATAAAGAAATAAGAAACATCAGCATGCCGGGCGAAATGCTTAGCAGTATTTTGTCTGTCTTTACATTCTGAGTTCACATTCCGCCGAGGTCGACTTTGCCTTTCATCCTTTCAGGGTCGATAAATTAATTAAGTACCAGTTGCACACAAAGGTCGATCTAATCGCCTGGCTCCCTCCCCCCAAATTTCGGGCCTTCTGCTTAGAGTAGAAAAGAATATTTGGGCTGGATGTGGTCAGTTTAAATGGTAAAAGGGTTAATCCAGTATTTCTCTCTTTTAACCTTTCTCATTTACATTTATTGTTGTCTCTCATTAACAATCACATTGTCTCCCTTTGTAGCATTCTTCTTCCTTACTAATTAGTTACATCTTTCCATCACAAATCAAACTTCAACAGAATTCAAGAATTGACAAAAAAAAAAAATAGTTTCAGTGAAATTTTAAATCTGTTGTCAATTTTATATAAATGTTCTCTTTCCCTTTTTAATTTAGAGTAAATTTTGACAGGGAATGTATCTGTAATACTTTAAACTTAAGAAGGTCTTACAGATTTTCTTTATAGTTCTAGATATCGGGAC
>NC_142951.1:31374902-31389902 GCF_046866305.1 Octopus bimaculoides | reverse complement strand
CTAATTCGTTTCAAATTTTGGCACAAGGCCAGCATGTTCGGGGGAAGGGCCAAGGCAGTCACATCGACCCCAGAGCCTAGTTGGTACTAATTTTATTGTCCCTGAAGGGATAAAAGGCAAAGTTGACCATGGCAGAATTTGAACTCAGAACGTAAAGATGGACGAGATGCCGCTAAGCATTTTGCCTGGCGTGCTAACGATTCTACCAGATCATCACTAATTATATATCATCACTAATTATATATCATCACTAATTAACATTAAATATGTCAGCATTAATTAACCATTAAATATGTCAGCATTAATTAACCCTTAAATATGTCAGCATTAATTAACTATTAAACATGTCGGTATTAATTAACCCTTAGATATGTCAGCATTAATTAATCATTAAACATGTCAGTATTAATTAACCCTTAGATACGTCAGCATTAATTAATCATTAAACATGTCAGTATTAATTAATCCTTAGATACGTCAGCATTAATTAACCATTAAACATGTCGGTATTAATTAACCATTAAATATGCCATCCCTAATTAACCATTAATGTCAGCACAGATTAACCATTAAATCTGTGTCACTAATTAACCATGAAACGTGTCATCTCTAATTAGCTATTAAATATGTCAGCACTAATTAACCATTAAATATGTCAGCCCGATTGCACTGATTAACCATTAAATATGTCAACATAAATTCGCCACTAGGTTGCTATTCAGCCAAGCCATCAACTTGGTCACAAGCAACTCCTCTTGTTGCTATAGTAACCAAATATTTTCATTAATGTTGTATAAACTGCCATTGTAAAATTTGTAGCTCTGAATGATGGAATGGTGGAATTATGGAATAATGGAAAGATGGAATGATGGAATAATAATGGAAAGATGGAATGATGTAATAATAATTGATGAAATGACAGAATAGTAATGTGATGGAATAGTGGAATGGTGAAATAATGGAATGATAGAATGATGTACAATCAAATTAATAGAATGATGGAATAATGGAATGGTGAAATGATGGAGTGATAGAATAATAAAATATTGAGGTGATGGAGTGATGGAGTATTGGATCAGTAAAATGATGGAATGACAGAATAACAAAATGGGGAAATGAGGGAATGATGGGAGAAATGATGGAATGATGGAGAAGTGTTGGAATGATGGAATCATGGAATGGTAAAATTATGGCTTGATGGAATGGAATGATAGAATTGTGGAATGATGGAATGATGGAATGGTAGAATGATGGAATAGTGGAATGGTGGAATGATGGAATGGTGGAATAATGAAATTGTGAAACGGCGACAACATAAGACAAATGAATGCCTTTATGGAGACCTGCCGAAAGTTAGCAAGAAGATCAGGCAAAGATGGCTGTGAGTATCTGGTCACTGTGTGTGCCACT
Organism: Octopus bimaculoides; assembly: GCF_046866305.1. Taxonomy (NCBI): domain Eukaryota; kingdom Metazoa; phylum Mollusca; class Cephalopoda; order Octopoda; family Octopodidae; genus Octopus; species Octopus bimaculoides. The sequence continues at coordinate 31,388,492 of NC_142951.1, read as the reverse complement.
CTGAGCTGCAAGTATTCAAATTAGTCTTGTGGAATACACTTCATGGAGGTATAAGGAAGAGGAAAACATAATCACACATGGACAACTTGATTGCAGACACTGGCCTGGAATATACCCAAGATCTCGAGACCGTGAGGTTGGACCGAGAAGGTTGGCGGGTAGATTTTGTTGCTGCAACCCAATCAGGCAAAGACAGCTGTGAATATCTGGTCACTGGGTGCACCACCCTGAACTGGAAGCATCCAATTAGGTCTTGTGGAACCCACTTCATGGTGATGTAAGAAAAGGAAAATATCGTCTCACTCATATCAACACCTTCATTGCAGAGATTGGCCTGAAATGTATCCAGGACCTTGAGGCAGAGATGATGGACCGAGAGGTGTGGTGGGTAGATTTTGTTGCTGCGGCCCCGGGTTGTCCCATCCAGTAAGAGATGCCCAGGATTGAACATAGGAAAAATCAATGGAATACGTCCAGCAACTGAGAGATATTCACTGTCTTCTTCCAGGTTTCACAGGTGTAAACAGCTTTCAGTATAACAATAGATGATTAAAGCAGTAACTTCATCTTCATACTGATGGCCTTCGGTTATCATATTGGACGATAGGTAATCCTGATGGGTATAATGGGCTTTGTATATTTTATTCCAGTGTCACTTTGATGGCATGCACTGCTCTCATTCAATAAAAATGATAATAATAATAGTAATAATATAAATAATAAATAAGTGGAAATCGAACCACTGAGTGTGTTAGACAAGAAGGTATTAAGACAATCTGACTCTACCCAGACACAATAAAATAATAATGATTTCAAATTTTGGCAAAAGTCCAGTAATTTCTGGGGAAGGGCAAGTCAATCACATCAACTCCAATTCTCAACTGGTACTTATTTCATCGACCTTGAAACGGTGAAAAGCAAAGTTGTTCTCGGCAGCATTTGAACCCCAGAACGTAAAAACAGATTCAATACCCACTGAGCATTTTCCTCGGCATGCTAACAATTTCACCAGCTCACCACCTTAATAACGACAACAACAATAATATCAACGGTAGTAATTAGTTTGTAACAAGTGCATAGTTTATTATATACTCCTGGTAATAAAATAACTAAATTTAGAAATAGGTTAAAACACGATGCAGTTTTAAGATTCAAAAACAATATGCATATTTGTGCCACCACCTCTCCATCTCATGAGAGACAAAAATATAAATTATATACATACATACATACATACATACATACATATATATATATATATATATATATAAAAATTATATATAAAAATTATATATATATATATTTCTGCTTTACTTGCACTCAAAAATTCAGTGCAAACATATTTTTTTTCTTCTTTGTGTTTTGAAAAATTTTGTTGAATAATATTTCAGTGCAAGTAGTGTGGTTGTGTGGTAAGAAGTTTGCTTCCCAAGCACATGGTTCCAGGTTCAATTCCACTTTGTGGTACCTTGGGCAACTGTCTTTTATGATACCCAGGGCAAACGAAAAAGACTTGTGAGTGAATTTGTTAAACAGAAATTGAAAGAAGCCCATCATATATATATGTATATTTTTTTTATCCTTCTCTTGTTTCGGTCATTAGACTGTGGCCATGCTGGGGCACCATATCAAGCACTTTTTATTCTTTTGTAAAGCCCAGTACTTAGTCCCAAACCACTAAATTATGGGGATGTAAACACACCAGCACCGGTTGTCAAGCAGTGTTACTGTCTCCTTGCCTTGTCATCACATGATGCTTGTAAACGAGTGTCACCATCATGCAAGCAGTGTCCTGTCCATCATTTCCAGTCGTCTGTGAAAACATGTCCGGTCAACATGGGGCTGAGGAGGGGAAACAAGTGAAGCTTGACGACAGGAAAATCTCCCTATTCGACCCAGGCAATTAAGGAAAAGTGGATGTTAAAATAATACTGCCACTGCTGCTGCTGCTACTGCCACTGCTGCTGCTACCACCGCTGCTGCTACCACCGCTGCTGCTGCTATGTTTCCTCTGCTTCTGCTACTGCTGATGATATTTATTTATTTATTTATTTTTGCCAAGAAGATATTTCAAGTCTTTAATTACAAACTGTAAAACGATAGTTTGCTATATTTTATTTCAGTGGAGGATGACAAGCATCACATTTCATTTTGATTCTGACATATTATATATATATATATATGTATATATATATATCTATATATATATATATATGTATATATATATATATGTTATATATCAGAATCAAAATGAAATATAATGCATATATATATATGTATATATATATATATCTATATATATATATGTTAATTCTCTAAATATATATATATATGTATATATATATATGTTATATATCAGAATCAAAATGAAATATAATGCATATATATATATGTATATATATATATGCTGTATTACTTCATATCAACAGCCTTGCTACAGTTGTTGTAATTGAGAGAGAAGAGGGGAAAAGAAATAAGTAAGAGGGAGGGAAGTGAAAAAAAAAGCTCTAAAGAAAGACAAAGAAAGAAGGAAGGAGAGGGGGAGAGAGAGAGACAGGGAGTAAAAGAAGAGGGAGGGGGGGCAAAGCTGTGAAAAGGGGGAGAGGGGGAGAGATTGGAGATGAACAAAACAACATAATTATGTGTGCAAATGTATGTGCAGGGTGGGCCAAAAGTAATGCACCAAAACGTTTGACATTTTATTCATCATCAGCATCATCATCATTATCTTTTGTTCATCCTTATGTTCCAAGTTCAAATCCCTCCGTGGTCAACTTTACCTTTCATCCTTTCAGGGTCGGTAAAATAAGTACCAGTTGAACACTTTTTGCATTAATCTGGTGGGTTACTCTGTACTTTTATAGAGTAGAAATTTATTATTCTTATCCATGAATGCTGTTGACAGTGACTTCGAAGGTTCAACCAGCGAAGTTATCATTGGACTACAGTGTGACAATGGCTCAGCTGTTACACACATACACACACACACATTCTCTCATTTTATATATATATATATATGTGGCAAATAAGAAAATGGAGAGGATATAAAATCGACAGACATCAGCCGGTATACATTCCAGTATGTCTATTTATTCAAATGTATTAGATGAATATACACACACATGTATGAGTGGTACAGTCAAGCTGTTCAACCCATGCCAGCATGGAAAGCGGATGTTAAGCAACGGCGATGATATATCAATGCAAAATAGACAGTGAAATTGAGAGAAAGAAAGGGCAAAGGTGGTATGTGAGAAAGATAGTGAGACAAAGAAGAAGTGCTGAAATCATATTGCTTCTGGATAAAAACTCGGCTGATGATGAAATGGGTTGATCTGTGTTTTTTTTTGGTCCTTTTTATTAATTATTGCACAAGTCTTTCACTGTTATTTTGATTTTCATTTCTTGTATATTTTACGTCATGGAGGAGCAATGGCCCAGTGGTTAGGGCAGCGGATTCTCAGTCATAGGATCGCGGTTTCTATTCCCAGACCGGGCGTTGTGAGTGTTTATTGAGCGAAAACACCTAAAGCTCCACGAGGCTCCAGCAGGGGATGGTGGCGAACCCTGCTGTACTCTTTCACTACAACTTTCTCTCACTCTTACTCCCTGTTTCTGTTGTGCCTGTATTTCAAATGGTCGGCCTTGTCACACTGTGTCACGCTGAATATCCCCGAGAACTACGTTAAGGGTACACGTGTCAGTGGAGTGCTCAGCCACTTGCACGTTAATTTCACGAGTAGGCTGTTCCGTTGATTGGATCAACTGGAACCCTCGTCGTCGTAAGCGACAGAGTGCCAACAACAACAACAATTTTACGTCACAATTGTTTTCTCTCGTTGTGACTTGCACAAATTTTCTCTCTCTCTATTGTTGTCTTCTCATTTCCCCCTCTATCTTTCTCTTGCTTTATCTTGTCCTTTCTCTTTCTCTCTCACTCACTCTACCACTCTCTCTCTCTCTCTCTCACTCTCTATCACTCTCTCACTCTCTCTCTCTCACTCTCTCTCTCTCACTCTCTCTCTCTCACACTCTCTCTCTCTCACTCTCTCTCTCACTCTCTCTCACTCTCTCTCTCTTTCTTTCTCTCTCTCTCACTCTCTCCGTCACTCTCTCACTCTCTCTCTCTCTCTCACTCTCTCTCTCACTCTCTCTCACTCTCTCCCCCCTCTCTCTCTCTCTCTCTCTCTCTCTCTCTCTCTCTCTCTCTCTCTCTCTCTCTCTCTCTCTCTCTCCACCTTTCTTACCACCCACTCCTACTGATATCCACCACTCCCTTCTGTTGAGTTTTTCTCTCACAAAAATAGTACTGACTATCAAATATTTCATTCTGTCCAAGTTATATCTACCTAAAAGTTGCAAGACACCTTTGTTTAGACTCTATATCGGTTTGTTCTTGTCTGTTGCACATGTCTTAAGTCTGTTCTGTTTGTTTTCACTCATAACACTTAACATTTTTCTTTTCACTTTTCTTATTATAACACTCTCTGTGCTTTTAGTCACAAGACTTGTCTTCATTTCATTTCGTTTGAACCTACATGCTTTCCAGATGAGAGATACCAACTTTTTCCAAGTGCTGAAACTGTAAAGACTCTGGATAAAAGTTGGCTGATGAAATGAGTTTATCCATGTCTGTTCCTCTATCCTTTCTATCAATTATTATTCGTCTCTCACCTTTATTTTTTGTTTTCCTTTCAAGTTTATGTGGTCATAATTTCCATTGGTTTGATATACATATCAGGTGAAGAGTTCAAGAAGGATTTTTACTTCTCAATTGGACTCCCAGATATTGTGAGAACATATCTCTCTTACTTAGAGGACGTAGAATCCTTGCTTCTGTCATTAGACTACGGCCAGGCTGGGGCACTGCTTTGAAGGGTTTAGTTAAACAAATTAACTCCAGTACTTTCTTGCATGCCCCCCCCCTCTCTCACACATACATACACACACATGGATACACATAAACACACGTACACAGAAATTCGCACCTAAAACTCACATGGAATACATAGAGCAAACATACTTCAGCAAAATTACACAGATGCAAAAATGCATGCATGCACACATGCACATCTGTACACACACACACACACACATGCATTCACGCAGAAATACAGTTTAAAAAAAGCAATACAAAAGTAGAAATAAACTTAGCAATACACTAACCATACGTAAGTTTAAAATTCATTCTTTCTAAATTGATTAATTAACAAAATTAACCTCGTTTAAATCAAGGAATTACTTTCTTTCACATTTTTCTCCTTATCTTACTCCACTCTTTTCTCACTCTCTCTTTCTCTCTCTTTCTATTGCACTTCTTGTACTCTTTTTTTTTATCCCATTTTATCTTTTTCATTCCCATTCTCTCTCTCTCTCTCTCTCTCTTTCTCTTCCTCTCTTCCTCTCTCTTTCTGTTTCTTTTCTCTGTCTGTCTCTATCAATCTCTATCTCTCCCTGTCTCTCTCTTCTTCTTTTTCTGTCTGTCTGTCTTTCTCTCTACCTGTCACTCTCTCTTTCTGTCTGTCTCTCCTTTTGTTTCACTCTGTCTTTTTCTGTCTACTTCTCTCTCTCTCTCTCTCTCTCTCTTTCTCTCTACCTGTCTGTCTTTTTCTATCTGCGTCTCCCTTAATTTCTTTCCCTTTTTCTGCCCCTCTCTCTCTCTTAATCTTTTCCTTTCCTCTTTCTCTTTCATTCTCTTTCTTTCTGTCTGTCTGTACGTCTCTCTTTACAACCCCCACTCCGCCCTTCTCTTCCTTCTTTCTGCATTATTCAACAATTCACTGAGTCAGAAGACAACCAAGTTCAATGTGGAATCATCTTAAAATATTTTAATTCTGCATTTTCATTGATTGAAACCAATTCCAGGTACTCATCCCCACCCCCATCCCCACCTCACTTCACCTCTACCAACCTCCCACAACCTTCCCAATCAAATCCCTCCGCTCCAGCCAACAACGTTCAAACCAAAACCACCACCACCACTACCACCACCACCAGCGCCACCACAGTGCCACCAAGAGTGCCACCACCAGCGCCACCACCGCCGCTAAAGCCGCCACCACCACCACCACCACCACCACCACCACCACCACCACCACTACCACCACCACCACCAGCGCCACCACCACCGCCACCGTCGCAGCCGCCACCATCACCATCACCACCACTACCACCACCACTACCACCACCACTACCACCTTTTCTTTTTCCATTCCAAGACACAGGAGTGGAGGGTGGTGGTAGTGGGGGTAGTGGGGGGTGGTCGCGTGTGTGAGTGGTGGGGGCAGGGGCACGGAAGGGGACCATTCAAGTCAACTTTGCTGTCCATTTTGTGGCGTTGTTGTTGACCTTCACTCACACTCAGATCCTAAAAACAACACCAAAAAAAAACAACAGCAAAAAACAAAAAATGTAAGTTCCACTCCTCAACCCCCCCACCACAACCGCTATTTAAGTAATTAATTAATTAAGCAATTTTACCAAGAATCTAAATGGTTTCATTTCTTCCATCAACTTGCTACATCACAGTCGGTTCGTCCGGTCAATGGCTCTTTTCTTTCCGGAGAGGGGAAGGGACTCTTTGATCTATTTATTTTTTTTTTTAAATTTATTTATTTGACCAATTTCTTAAGTTTTAATTCCAGGTGTAGAGAAATTCCTCAAAGAAAATAATAATAATAAAAAAAAAGATTTGTTTGATGAAAAAAAAAAGACAAAGAATAATAAAACAAAAGGCAAACAAACAACACACCATTTCAATGCAAACACAATAACAGTTCTTCCTTCCGTCCATCCTTCCTTCCTTTCTTTCAGTCTGTCTGTCTGTCTGTCCCCCCCTCTCTCTCTCTCTCTCGCTCACCTTTGCATGCTCATTCACAGAGTTTGTGGTATTTCAATGGAGATCTGATCTTTCCTTAGTTCTCTGCAACCTCTCCTCCTCCTCCTTCTCCTCTGCCTTGTCCCCTCTTTCTCCACCCCCTCTTTTCCCCATCCTCGTCCTCTGCTTTGTTCTCTCCTTGCCCTCTCCTCCTCCTCCTCCTCCTCTGGGGGCAGAAAAGTTAATTTTCTTTCTTTAGATTTAGGATAACAAAAAAAAATGAAAACCTGAACTTATAAATAATAATAAAAAGAAAAAAACCCAAATGAATTTTTATTCTGCCAGTTGGCTGTTTGCAGTATCAGTGATTTTTCAGTCACTGTTTTCTTACATCAGTAACAGTAGATTTAGTAGATTTAGTCTTAGCGTGCAATTTCCAGTAGATGCTTGTCACTGATGAAGCCTAAGAGGGCAGAAATGCATTTTTAATAATGCCACCTGGCTATAGTAGAAGACACTTGCCCAACGTGCCACTCAGCGGGACTGAACCCAGAGCCATGTAGTTGGTAAGCAAGCTACTTACCACAAAGCCACTCCTAAAAAATTTCCAGGATTCACAAGAATCAAATACTTAAATAGTTAAGCACCCAAGGTTAGGTCAGGAATAGTGTTACAATGTATGGCAATGAATGCATACTATCTAGTGTAAACAGGAATTTGTACTCCAGTTATGCATGCATTCACAAATGGCTGACCAAATACACAATGAGTCATCAAGGTCACACATGGGTGCATTCACTGCACCTATTGCACTGCTGTCTAAATACTCCAGATCCAAATGAATTGCAGGTTCCAAGTTAGGTGAAGAATAATCAATAACAATAGATGGATTGCTGTAGATATAGATATATCCACTCATACATATGTACATACATATATAAATATGTATATATCTGTGTCTGTATATGTGTGTGTGTATGTATATATATATATATGTATATATACATGTACACACATGCACACACTATACATGTACACATATATACATGAGTATATCTGTATTTATCTATCTACCTACTTATATATATGTGTGTGTGTGTGTGTATGTATGTATATATATATATATATATATATATATATATATATATATATATATATATATATATGCATATATGTATGTATGTATAGTTACATACACATACATATAGACACACAACCATACATATAAATATGTATATGCATAATTAAAATGTGCATTTTGACGTATTAAGTGCATTGTAAAATTTTGTTTTCTAACTCTGATGCATAATCTCTTAATTGAATTATTTCTTCCTGTTTTGGTACAACTGTGTGAATGGCCCTGAAGAAATTTGGTACTAGGCTAGATGGAATGAGGCAATCTTCCAAATTTCTAAGAGTTATGGAATCAGTTAAAATGGTGAATTTTCATAGTACAAAAGCTATATATATATATATATGTTGTTGTTGGCACTCCGTCGCTTATGACGTCAAGGGTTCCAGTTGATCCGATCAATGGAACAGCCTGCTCGTGAAATTAACATGCAAGTGGCTGAGCACTCCACAGACACGTGTACCCTTAACGTAGTTCTCGGGGATATTCAGCTTGACACAGAGTGTGACAAGGCTGACCCTTTGAATTACAGGTACAACAGAAACAGGAAGAAAGAGTGAGAGAAAGTTGTGGTGAAAGAGTACAGCAGTGTTCACCACCATCCCCTGCCGGAGCCTCGTGGAGCTTCAGGTGTTTTCGCCCAATAATCACTGGGCCATTGCACCTCCACTATATAAATATATATATACATACATACATACATACATATATATATATATATATATATACTTACATACACACACACACGCATATATACGGAGAGAGAGAGAGAGAGAGAGAGAAAGAAAGAGACCTTGCTGATGAAAGAATATATTGAGAAAACTCATGAGCGCAAGCTTGTCAAATACCAGATGTGGTTAGAGTAGGGTAGAAGCCAATTTCAACAGACTTTATTTGAGCAGTAGGTTGCTGGGGGTTTTATGCAGTGATCATTCAGCAAAGCTCTGACCGGAATTGGAATTATTGTCAGAGCAAAGACAAGGTGGGACTTATGTTCCATCACCAAAGCTGCAGAAAATGTTAATTGTTGGCTTAAGATAAAGAGGCCGGGGTTCATGGCTGGTTACTGCTGTTGGAATGCAAGTTGGGGCTTGATTATCTGTAACTGGGTCAACTGGGCAAGGAAAGAGGCTGACGTTGATAAGATCCCAAACTGCTTAAGTCCTTTGAATGTAGTTTGGCAAGATCAGGGCTAGACATGTTCCTGAAAACAACAATAACAGTAACGACAACAACAAGAACTCATCATTGCTTTTAATAATCATCATTATTGATAGGATTAACAGCAGCAGCAACAGCAGTTCCACCACCATCAGCACTACCACCACCACCACCACCACGACCATGACCACCAGCACCAGCACCAGCACCACCATGATCACAACCACCAGCACGATGACGATGACAAGGATAGCAATGATGACAATGACCGCGGCCCGCCACCACCAATACCACCTCTAGCATCACCGACATCACCACCACCACCACCACCACCACCGAGGCCATCATCACTAAGATTACAACCACCACAACTATCGCTTGCTTGACAATGATGACAATGGAAACGATGACCACCACCACCACCACCACCATGACACCACTACCACCACCATCACCACTACCACTACCACCGCCACCACCACCACCACCACCATGACACCACCACCACCACCACCATGACACCACCACTACCACTACCACTACCACTGCCATGACAGTACCACTACCAACACCATGACAATCACCACTCTCCAAACCATCACAACATAACCACCACCACCACCACCACCACCACCACCACCACCACCGCCACCACCGCCAGCACCGCCGCTGCCGCCGCCACCAAACTAGCAACACACTTTCGTTATGATACAGAAGCTAAAACAAATCTATTTAAATATTCATATTGTATCTTATGTATTGTTGCGCCATTGGACGTATCAGGCACACTACAAGCAACAAACCACTGTCATTTCTGGTGCAATCGTCTCATTCATAAAGTCTTTTTTGCTTCTTTTTTTTTTGAGGTGTTGTTGTTGTTGCTGTTGTTGCGTCGCTGTTGTTGTTTTTGTAGTTTCTATTTCTGTGTTTTGAGTGTACTTTTTCCCTCCTCCTCCTCCTCCTCATCATCATCATCACCACCACTGCTGCCACTACCACCACCACCACTATTGTCATTATTGTTGTTATTATTATCATTATTGTTTTCGTTGTATTATTCTGCTGTGCAGCAACTTGGCACCTATTCTATGTCTGAGGATGCATAAATATATGTATGATATTACAGTCTGATGTATTCCTACATATATGTGTACATGTATACATGCTAATGTGTGCGTGAGTGTGTGTATAAAACATATATATATATATCATCATCATCATCATCATCATTGTTTAACGTCCGCTTTCCATGCTAGCATGGGTTGGACGATTTGACTGAGGACTGGTGAAACCAGATGGCTACACCAGGCTCCAATCTGATCTGGAAGGGCATCCAGCTGTAGAAACTCTGCCAGATCAGATTGGAGCCTGGTGCTGCCATTTGGTTTCACCAGTCCTCCGTCAAATCGTCCAACCCATGCTAGCATGGAAAGCGGACGTTAAACGATGATGATGATGATGATATATATATATATATATATATATATATATATATACACATGCACACTCGCACACACACTCACATACACACATGTATGTTCATAAATATTCCACAATGTATGTCTATATATCCAGGTATGTATACGTATAAATATAGGTGTGTGTGTGTATGTGTATGTATGCATGTGTGTGAGTGTGTGTGGGGGTATATGTGTGTCTGTGTCTGTGTGTACATGTGTGTCATACTGGTATGTCAAGTTGCATCCCTTTTAAGCCAAAAAAGTTGATTAGCCATTCAATAAACGAAGATCAATAGAATAAGATGCAGACCGAGCTAAATACTAAATCCCTTGACAATTGTGCTCCAGTATGGCTGCAGTCAGATGACTGAAACCAGTAACAGAAATGGACAATAGAAGACTATATGTTCATACGTATGTATATTCATGAACATTTAGACTCGCAAGAGATGATGGGTTTATTCTTAGCTGCTGTATATTTTGTCAATTTCTATACACATTGAACTCATACAGACAATAGGAAACCAACAGGAACTTACAGACAATAGGAAAGCATACTATCAGACAAGCATACTATGAGGTCTACTCGGATGCATATGATGGCTGTCTACTCATTTGAAGAGTATGGTCATCGCTGACTCAAAAGTTAAAAGCATGTGATGTTAAGTGCTAAGTGTCAGCAATGTCCTTGCAAGGTTTTTAAGTTGAGTGTGTTTTGCCATGATTAACCGCTAGCCACCAAAGCTTTTTCTATTCCCTCTCTGCTTATTTTCCCGTGTTCCTTTCTGTCGAAGGGCATAGGCTCAAAACGTAAAAGACTCTCACCTTCCCGAGCATTAAACTAATACACCTATTTGTTGTTAGCACAGGTCACCTGTCTTTGTCTTTTGTAAATTCCAACCATATATATATAAGTCATAAGAGTGGCTGTGTGGTAAGAAGGCGCAAGAGTGGCAGTGTGGTAAGAATACCCCTCCCATTTTTTACATTCATACATATCATTCCTCATCTCATTAATGTGTTTGTCCAGCCCACTTTGCTTCTTTGTACTGCCCACGTGGCAAAGTTAATGAAATAAAGAAGCTTGATTACCAGCCACATGGTACTTGGTTCAGTCCCACTGTGTGACACCTTGGGCAAGTGTCTCCTACTATAACCTCAGGCCAACCAAAGCTTATAATTAAGATTCGTTATCTGCATTCCAAACATGGAGCTTTGTATCTTTGTTAGAAACCAGTTTCTTCTTCAGAGGAAGACTTTGAATGATTAAAAACAGAACAGAACACACACATACACACACACACACACACACACACATACACACACACACACACACACACACACACACACACACGTGCATATACAGGGTGGCCCAAAAGTAGGTTTACAATTATTCAACTGTCTCTTTCGCATTCATATATTAACAGTTTAGATCTTAATTATATAAAAATATATGAAACCATTATTCTATGCTAATTCAGTTAATTGTAAGATAGAAATTTAAATGTAATAAAATATTTTTAACAGAAATTTAAATTGCCTGCATGATAACTGTAAACCTACTTTTGGGACACCCTATATACACACACACACACATCATAATACACTTACACATACACTTATACAAATACGCATCCACACAAATGCATACAATAATGCAGATAATATTAGAAAAACATTATCGTTATTTTAATGTTTATTTTTCCATACAATCAATAGTTGAGCAGATCTCGCACCATCTTGAAATTTTTATCGAAGTCCTTGCCACCTGCTACACATAACAAAAGTCAAAACAGACACATTTTATTGCTGTGTTTTGACTTACAGGGTTCACTAGGTGCACCTCATTGTACTTCTGACACTAGAGAGGTTGTTTGCAGATGGACTGAAAGAAAGAAAGATAAAATAAAATAAAAACCTTTCTCCACATTGTTTCAGCTCTTATTTAGAATTGCTGTCCTCCTAGATGTGTTTCTTGCAGTGTGGGCTTGCAGAGTTCACTTCTCTATTATACTTTCAATTCCGGGCATGATTTCTGTGGATGGACAAACATATTATGTGATTAATGGAATGAACCAGGGATATCTTATTATGCTGCAGGCACTGAAGGGAATGTCTTTGGTCGTATATATATATATATATATGTAATGTAGACACATGTCTATCTAACAACAAAATATTATACATCACTATGTAATCTCCAACATCCCCCTCTTCCCTTACCTTCCAACCCCCTTTGAACCAAACTTCCACCAACTTCCACGTGCCTGCTCCCCAAATTCCATGTTCCACTCAATCTCTATTACCCCTTTCTCTCTCCCTCAACTCCTTTTTATTTCTAATGCTCTGAGAGTTATCTCCCTTCCCAGTATTACACAGGAGCTCAATTTTTTTTTATTATTTTTCTTGCTGAGTCACGATTCCCCTCCGTTCTGGGGCGACATAAAACCTGCATCCATTTACCATTTTGAGGAGTTACCATTTATTCTACCGTCATACAGGTGATTGTTATAAACAGGTTGTTCATTAAAACTTCAGAGTTTAAAGCCATTATGTAGCATCTTTACTCTTTTACTCGTTTCAGTCACACACACACACACACACACACACACACACACACATATATATATATACTCTTTTACTTGTTTCAGTCATTTGACTGTGGCCATGCTGGAGCACCGCTTTTAGTCGAGCAAATCGACCCCGGGGACTTATTCTTTGTAAGCCTAGTACTTATTCTATCGGTCTCTTTTGCTGAACCGCTAAGTGACGGGGACATAAGCACACCAGCATCGGTTGTCAAGCAATGCTAGGGGGACAAACACACACAAACTATTATTATAATTTTATGCACGCAATATAATTTGATGCGTGTGTCTTAGTAACGAAGAGAGTAGGATATGCTCAAAACTGCTTTTGCTTCTATTTGTACCAAATGAGCTGAGTAACCTTTTAATTGCTGACTGTCTGAAAGTTCGAGATTAATTGTTATTAACAGCTTTATAATCTTATTAATAACA